>NW_027203225.1:77500-94771 GCF_024711535.1 Dipodomys merriami | reverse complement strand
AGCGGGACGACAGAAGGCCCTGAGTTCAACTCCCAACACGGAAGGAAGGGAGGGAGGGGAGAAGGAAGGGGAGGGGGGAGGGGGAAGGGAGGGAGGGGGGAAGGAAGGGGAGGGGGAGGGGGAAGGGAGGGAGGGGGGGAAGGAAGGAAGGAAGGAGGGAGGGAGAGAGGGAGGGAGGGGAGGGGGGAGGGGGAAGGGAGGGAGGGGGGAAGGAAGGGGAGGGGGAGGGGAAGGGAGGGAGGGGGGAAGGAAGGAAGGAAGGAGGGAGGGAGAGAGAGGGAGGGAGGGGAGGGGGGAGGGAGAAGGGAGGGAGGGGGGAAGGAAGGGGAGGGGGAGGGGGAAGGGAGGGAGGGGGAAGGAAGGAGGAGGAAGGAGGAGGGAGGGAGGGAGGGAGGGAGGGGAGGGGGGAGGGGGAAGGGAGGGGGGGAAGGAAGGAAGGAAGGAGGGAGGGAGGGAGGGAGGGAGGGAGGGAGGGGAGGGGGGAGGGGGAAGGGAGGGAGGGGGGAAGGAAGGGGAGGGGGAGGGGGAAGGGAGGGAGGGGGGGAAGGAAGGAAGGAAGGAGGGAGGGAGAGAGGGAGGGAGGGGAGGGGGGAGGGGGAAGGGAGGGAGGGGGGAAGGAAGGGGAGGGGGAGGGGAAGGGAGGGAGGGGGGAAGGAAGGAAGGAAGGAGGGAGGGAGAGAGGGAGGGAGGGGAGGGGGGAGGGAGAAGGGAGGGAGGGGGGAAGGAAGGGGAGGGGGGAGGGGGAAGGGAGGGAGGGGGAAGGAGGAAGGAGGGAGGGAGGGAGGGAGGGAGGGGAGGGGGGAGGGGGAAGGGCTGCCCCCGTCTCAGCTCGGCTCCGCACCCTGGCCCCGGCCCGCACACAGACCGCAGCCGCCCGGCCCGGCCCGGCCCGGGAGGAAGACATCTGGCAAATGCGATTCCATTTCCGCAGGCTCGCGCCGAGCCCGTCCGTTCCCGCGGCGGCCGGCGGCGGCGGGAGTGAAATGGATCGCGGCCTCCTCGGACACGGCCGTGACAGGGTCGTTCATCACACGGCCCGGGGAGGCCCGGGCTTCCCGACGCCCGGCCGGCGGGGAGGGGCGCGGGACCCGCACCGCGCCGGAGCAAGGGCTGCAATTCGCCTGGTTACCTAATTTGTTCTTCCCGGCCTTCGCCACGCGCCCCTCCCCCACGGGGGAGGGGAGGGGAGGGGCCTCCCCCGCACGGGAGTCCCCCACGGGGGAGGGGAGGGGCCTCCCCCGCACGGGAGTCCCCACGGGGGAGGGCAGCGGCTGCCTTCCGAGTGGAAAACCGCAAGGGCTGCGCGCGCGTGCTCCCGTGCGTGCGCCCACGACGCCGCCTCCAATCGGATGCGCAGACCCCGGTTCTGTAAATCACAAGAGGAGGAGGCCGCGCGCGGGCGGACGCCGCGAAGTTCGCTCCGGTCCGGAGACGCCGGACTCCGCACGCTCGACCTACGCCCCGCCCCCCTCCCGGAGTCCCCGCCCCTCCCGGAGTCCCCGCCCCTCCAGGAGTCCCCGCCCCCTCCTGGAGTCCCCCGCCCCCTTCCCAGCCCCACCGAGTACTCACCCCCCCACCCCCGCTGAGGCCCCCTGCCCCGCTCCCGCCCCCCTCAGCCAGCCCCATCCGGATCCCGGGTCGGCAGGGCCGCCGCCAGCCCCGCAGACCCCGGCCGCAGACCAATGGGGTCCCGCCAGTATTCACGGCCGCCTCCGAGGCCTCCGGGGGCGGGGCCGGGACCTGTTCCAGACTAGCTTCCCGGTTCTCACCCCGCCAACTTCCAGCCCGGCTCCTCCCGCCTACCGAGCCCCAGTTCCCCGGCTCCCCAGAACCCAGAGCCGAGCGCGGGCGGGCGCCTCTAACCCCGACCCAGAGAGCCGGGGGCGGGGCCACACTGCAGGGGGCGGGACCTCCGCTACCGCCGGGACGCGGATAGGGCGGGACCTGGGGGGGGCGGAGCCCTGCTAACTCTGAGGGCGGTCCTGGGCGGGACATGCGTATGAGGGGACGTGGTCACGCCCTATATGGGCGTGGCTTAGCGAGGGGTGTGGCCCACGATTGGGGGCGGGGCAGGGCTTAGCCAGGGCCGACCCGGGAGCCGGAAAATTAGAAAGCCGGGGTCGGGGCTAGATCCCGGTTACTTTCCAGGGTCCTCTGCTTGCCACGGCCTCGCCGCCCGTGCCCTGTGGCCTGCGAGGTGCTTGTTAAGAGGATCTGCTCAGAGACCGGTCTCCTCGAAGCCGGGCGGCCTGCCCTCCGTGCGCGCGGCGTGGTCCTGGAGGGGTCCGCCGCTCTCTGTGTGCCCAGGATCCCGGGATCAGCCCGGGCGGCGGCCGCCCCGCGTCCCGCCTCCGCCCGCGCCCACCTCCGCACAGGCCCGCGACCCCAGGGCCCCGATATCCCAGGGAAAGACACTGAGGCGCAAAGAGATCGAGTTACGAACCGGGACGGCAGTCAGGAATGGGCACCGGGGGGCTCTGCCCGCGCGCTCAGCGCCACGGCGCCTTCCGCAGCCCCGGCCGGCCGTGGGAGCCCTCGGCAGACCCCCCGCCCGCCTGTCCCCGCATCCCCACCCGGCCCGGCCTGCCCCTGCGCAGACCCTCAGCACCTCCCCGCCCTGCCCCTGCGCAGACCCCCAGCACCCCCCACCCTGTCCCTGTGCAGACCCCCAGCACTCCCCTGTCCCTGCGCAGACCCCCCCTGCACTCCCCCCGCCCTGCCCCCTGCGCAGACCCCCAGCATCCTCCCCCGCCCTGCGCAGACCCCCAGCATCCCCCCGCCCTGCCCCTGCGCAGACCCCCAGCACCCCCCCCTCGGCCCTCCCCTGCGCAGACTCCCAGCATCCCCCCCCTCGGCCTGCCCCTGCGCAGACCCCCAGCATCCCCCTCCCCGTGCCCTGCCCCTGCGCAGACCCCAGCATCCCCCTCCCCGCGCCCTGCCCCTGCATAGACCCCCAGCATCCCTCCTACCCTGCCCCTGAGCAGACCCCCAGCATCCCCGCCCCGCCCTCCCCCTGCTCAGGCCTCCAGCATCCCCCCCCCCCGCGCCCTGCCCCTGCGCAGACCCCCAGCATCCCCCCGCCTCCTCCACATACCCGGCCTGGCCTGCCCCTCGCAGGACCCGCTCAGCTGCCCCTGCGGCTCCCCAAACACCTGGGGCATTTGCTGGCCTTCTCATCCCAGTCACCAACAGGGATGATCTGGCCAAGCTTTGTGTGTGTACTTGTTCATTCGTTTCTGGCAGTAGTGGGCTTTGAACTCGGAGACTCACGCCTTCTAGGCAAGTGTTTCACCACCGGAGCCCTACCCCTGAGCAGGGTGATCCGCTGTCCATTGTCTCAGAATGAAATGACCAGTCTTCCAGGTTGCAGCCGTGGCTGCTTTCAGGGCTCCACTTTTTGTTTTGTGCCAGTCTTGAGGCTTGAACTCAGGGCCTGGGTGCTGTCCCTGAGCTTCTTTACTCAAGACTAGCACTTGGGCCACATCGCCACTTCCAGCTATTTGCTGGTTCATTTGGAGATGAAGAAGGAGAAGGAGAAGGAGAAGGAGAAGGAGGAGAAGGAGAAGAAGGAGAGGAAGAGGAAGAGGAAGAAGAAGAAGAAGAAGAAGAAGAAGAAGAAGAAGAAGAAGAAGAAGAAGAAGAAGAAGAAGAGGAGGAGGAGGAGGAGGAGGAGGAGGAGGAGGAGGAGGAGGAGGAGGAGGAGGAGGAGGAGGAGGAGGAGGAGGAGGAGGAAGAAGACTACTCAAGGGTTTTCCTACCTGAGCTGGCTTCCAATTTTGATCCTCAGATCTCAGCCTCCCGTAGCTAGGATTTCAGGCATGAGCCACCAGCACCCAGCTACCCGCTTTGTCTTTTTATTGTGGTAAAATACTTAGAGCATAAAATTTGCCGTTTGACATTATACATCTCCGTGATTAGCATCAGTCACCACTGGCTAGTACTGAACACTTCCACCATTCCCCAGGGAAACCTGTCCCATCCTGCCATTCCCCCCACACCGGGGCTCCTGCCACCAGCCGGCTTGCTGTTGTTTTCTCCATCTGGATATTTCCTCCAAGTGGAATCCTACACTATGCGGCCTTGTTTGTCTGCCTTCTTTCAGCATGAGCTTAAGATTCCTCCATGTTGGAGCGTGTGCCACTGATTCAATTCTTTTACATGGCTGAATAATATTCCATTGTCTAGCTGGACTGCATTTGAGCTGCTCCCCGCTGTTGGACAGTGGGCGTGTAACCATCTGCTTTCAGTTCTTGGGGTGTATACTTGGGAGTGGACTTTCTGGGTCATCTGGTGACTCTGTGGAGTGTTTGTGCATCTGGTCCCCTCAGGCACACTTGCGTAGCTCCCAGTTGGGTGTGATCTGGTTTGCTTTAGCTTTTGAGACAGGCTCTCCTTATGTAATCCCGGCTGGCCTCACACTTGCTATCTTTAAACCTGTAACCCAACCGCCTCCGCCTCTGGAGTGCTGGGATTACAGGTGTGCACCTCTCTACCTCGCCTCGAGGTCTTCATTTGACATTTCCGTGTGTAGTGTCCTGACAGATGCCCTTCTTCTTGATTGACCTGTAACTTTCTCCCAGGGAGGGATGGCAGTGGCTCTGTGGCTCCGGTGTTAGCACATTGGTCTTCAGCTGAAGGGAGGGATTTTTCCTACCAGTTGGCTCTTTGCCATCCCTGCGTCCCCAGAATTTAGCCCACTCCCTGGCGGACAATTCGTGCTCCATAAATGTTTGATGAATGAATACGCAATCAATGACTGAGATCCAAGCTGGGGGTGGGGGCGGTGGTTCTACATCTGGGTGAGTTTCCCGTTTCTTTTCCCCATCTCTCTGTTAGGGACTGGAAAACCCCCGCCTTAATGGGAGGGGCTTGGAGATTGGGTGCTGGTTGCAGAGTTAATCCTCACTGTGGGCCCTCCCCTCCAACTCCTGGGGAACCTAGCCTGGCATTCCCAGCCTTGCATTGGGGATGGGGTTCATTCTACCCGGAGCTGGGGCTTGCAGGGGAAACTCCCCATATATGATCGCCGAGTTTGCCAAACCATCCATTTTTATGTAATGGCCAGAACCACAGCCAGCGACCCCCACACACACACCCAGTTCTGGAAGGTCAGGTCAACCACAATGGCAAGGGGGTGAGCACATCTGTGTTTACAGTGCCCTGCTTCTACCCAAAGAACTGGAGAGAGAGCATTAAAAATTCATGGAGCCACTTTCTTCCCCGGAAGTGGGAATGCTTCAAGGAGCTTTCTCCTGAGAAGTCATTAGAGGTCAGCCATCAGCAAGTCCGTCTCTAGCACGGGGAAACAGAGCGCCAGAGGAAGGGAGCTACCGGCCACCGGCTCCACCCCTCCCACAAGGCAGCAGCAGACCCTGGCCAGGCCCTCTGCAGTCCATGAGTAAGATGTCCATTAGCTTGATTAGGACAATTGATTTATTCACTCTTAGTGGCAGAGGGAGGGAGAGGGAGAGAGAGAAGGGAGAAAAAACCTCACATGCCATTTGTGTGATATAAATATCTCTGGAAAAAAGCTAAAACACATTGTGTCATGCATATTTTCTTAATACCACAGTTAATCACAGGTCTGTCCAAATACAGAGTTCATTCACCCACCCAAGGGGGAGGGAACGGGGGAGGGGAAAGGGAGGGGAATGAAAGCTGGGGGCTGGGGAGGGGGACCCCCCCATTCCAGATCCTAGCTGAAGTCATTCTTAGCTGGTTGTTTTCAAGGGTTTTCTCTCTTGAAGTAAGCAGCCAGTGCAGTGGCTCACACCTGTAATCCTACCTCCTCAGGAGGCTGAGATGTGAGGATTGATTTTGAAGTCAGGCCAGGCAGGAAAGTCTGTGAGACTCTTATCTCCATGAACCACTGAAAAGCCAGAAGTGGGGCTGTGGCTCAAGGAGTGGTAGAGAGCCAGCCTTGAGTAAGCTTGAGTTCAAGCCCCAGCACATACATGAAAAATGTTCTAGAAGGCTAGGTTTGTAAGACATCTTAACGCTGTTCTTACTTTACAAAAACAATGAGCGTGACCCACAGGGCTCGGCCATTCAGCTTCCAGAACAAGATGGTGCTGGTGAGCACAGGGCCCTGTGGCTTGCCCCCGTGCTCCCCGTGTCCCTGCTGCTCCGTTCTGAGGGCCTAACCTCTCCAGCTTTCTGGCACAACCTGAGACCCTGCTCCACTGCCCCAAGTACGGTCTGCCATCTCGCTTCCTCACTCACTCACTCATTCACTCACCTAATACCTCTGGTCACTCATTCATTCATTCATCTAACACTCCTCCGGGCCCTGAGCGGTAGATAAAGAAGGAGCATGGGGAGGGGTGTGGCTGATTCTGTGAAAGAGGGGACAGGGAGTAGAGAGAGGAGGGAAGAACCACTCCAGCCCTCAGCTGAAAAGCCATCAGAACCAACTCTGTGTTTTATGGGCAGCAGAAGCCATGAGGAGCTCAAGTTCTGCTGGCCCAGGTGAGACACTGAACCGATCCACTCGCAGAAAGAGCCGCTGCCACCTTCTACGACAAAATGTATGTTTGTGAATAACTGCGTTATATAGCATCCAGTGTAAAATATAATTTTATACTATGTAGAATATGTTTTATACTGTATTATATACAATGTATATGTAAATCATGTATTACATCTATAATATAAAACATAAATTACACATTATATATATAAAATAACATGTTTATATTTATATAATTTATACATATGATTACATATAATTTATACATATGATAGATATTTGTATATATCATATACACCATAATATATTGTATATAAATAGGACAGATATTTAATTATATACACATAACATTATATATTATATAGCTTATGTATTAAATTGTATATAAACAGATAAAAGTATAGATAATGTACAATTATACACACGCATCATTTGAGGCTGGCCTGGTGGTGCACCCTGTCATACCCTAATACCTGGAGGCTGAGGCGGGAGGATGGGAGTCGGAGGCCAGTCTGGGCGACTCACTCAAGCGCGCTCTTTAACCAGAGCTGTACTAAGCCCGTCCAAGCTGGCACAGGCAGGGGCGGCTGGGTGCCCCGGGACGGCAGGCGGCTGACCTGTGACCGCGCATGCGCCAGGGGTCTGCCCCCCCTCACCCCCCAGGCGCGGCCCAGTGCGGGTCTGGCGGGCAGAGCCGCGCATGCGCCGCCCGGGATGCCCGGGTCCCGCGGTCCCCGGGCCTGCGCGGGACGCGGGGTGCGGGACGCGGGGTGCGGGACGCGGGGTGCGGGGCGCGGGGTGCGGGGGGGGGGCTCGGCCGTCCGTCTGCAGAGTCGGCGTGGAGCGGGCTCCCGGGCTCCCGTCCCCTCCGCCGCGCCGCTCCCGCTCCGCGGGGCCTGGGGGGCTTCTCTCGGCCCGGAGCCGGCCGGCCGGCGGGCCAGGGCGCAAGCGCGAGGCATCCGCGCCTGGAACATTCCAGAACGGCCTGGCCCGGCACGCGTCGAGGGGAGGAGGAGGCGGGCCCGGCGCTGGGGCGCGCCTGCACCCGAGGGGAGGGACGATGGGAGATCCACGGGGGAGCGGCGTGTGCGGGCGCGTGCGGGTGCCGACCCCGGCGTGTGCGGGCGCGTGCGGGCGTGTGCGGGTGCCGACCCCGGCGTGTGCGGGCGTGTGCGGGTGCGTGCGGGCGCGTGCGGGCGTGTGCGGGTGCCGACCCCGGCGTGTGCGGGCGCGTGCGGGCGCGTGCGGGCGCGTGCGGGCGTGTGCGGGTGCGTGCGGGCGCGTGCGGGCGTGTGCGGGTGCGTGCGGGCGCGTGCGGGCGTGTGCGGGTGCGTGCGGGCGTGGGCCCCGGCGTGTGCGGGCGCGTGCGGGCGTGTGCGGGCGTGTGCCGGGCGTGTGCGGGCGTGTGCGGGCGCGTGCGGGCGCCGACCCCGGCGTGTGCGGGCGTGTGCGGGCGTGGGCCCTGGCGTGTGCGGGCGTGGGCCCCGGCGCGTGCGGGCGTGTGCGGGCGTGTGCGGGCGTGTGCGGGCGTGTGCGGGCGTGTGCGGGCGTGTGCGGGTGCCGACCCCGGCGTGTGCGGGCGTGTGCGGGCGTGGGCCCCGGCGCGTGCGGGCGTCGGCCTGGGGCGCCGGAGCCCCGGGACGGCGCCGGCCCCGAGTTCGCGTCCCCGGCCTCGCCCCCTCGCCCCCTCGCCCCCTCGCCGCCTGGCCCCCTCGCCCCCTCGCCCCCGGCGGCAGCTCGAGGCCCCACCTGCGGGCTGGGTTCCCGGGGACCCCTCGCGCCCGGAGGGCCGCGCTCCTCCCCCCCCCCCCCGCAGCTCACCGGCCGAAGGCTCCAGAACACGCTTCCGAGACACCCGCTCTGGCGCGCGGGAGCCCCGATTCTGTGCGAGGGACGCGGGGCGCGGCGCCCGCCTCTGCCCGCGGTGATGCGCACACGGGCACGGGAGGACGCAAAGCAGTTTCGGATTGCTGCTGCAGGGCTACGAGGAAGCAGATGGCTGGAGAGCGAAGGGATATTCTTAGATAAAGTCAAAGAAGAGACATTCTGAGAAAGTGACATTCAAGCCGAGACTGCGGCGGAGCACAGAGCCGGCCATGGAGGCACCGAGGAGAGACTTCCAAAGCCGCAGAGAACGGTGTATGCAAAGGCCCTGGGGTGGGGAAAGCCTGGCAAGGGGAAAAGGACAGCAGGTCGTGGTGGCTTGGGTGCAATGAGCAAGAAAGACAATGACAAGAGGTGGGGGGTGGGGGAAGGGGGGCAGGAAGGGTCTGCTGGGCCCTGGAATGAGTTTGAGGCAGGACTGAAATTTACATGGGAAGTCTTCCACTTGTCAGAAGAGTGAGTGAATGAAGGAATTGATTCTGGAATGTTCTTCCCTTTGGACACATCCACATTAAGATCATGAAGCACTACGTCCCCCAAAGAACTTTCCAGAACTCCAGGGCTATTTCTCCCTTGACCCTTGTGAGAAAATCTCTGTAAATAAGCTATCAGGAAAATGGTTATTGCCACGCACTGGTGTGTGGCTCAGGCCTGTAATCCGGTCTACTCTGGAGGCTGAGATCTGAGGATCACAGTTGGAAGCTAGCCTAGGCAGACAAAGCTGAGGGACTTTTCTTATTTTTGGTTGGTCAAGGGGCTTGAGCCTCTGGGCTGCTGTCCATTCCACTCACCTGGCAGAGCACCCAGCACAGCACCCAGCTCATTACAGCACTTAACAAAAACAATCAATCAATAATGGAGGTTTCCAGGCCCTCCCTGCCCTCCAGGGATCCTAATCCTAGTCTGGGAACCTGGTACCCAGCCCTCCCTAACTTGCTCTCCTACCCTTCCTAACTCCTAAGAAAAGTTACTAACGCCTTGGGTGTCTGGGACTCTGCTCCCTAGAGCCCCAGCACTCCCCTAGAATTATCTCTGAGTTAGATTTAAAAAGGGTGAGGCACAGCCTGGGTCCCTTCACCGGCTTCTGGCTGTTTCTAGGAGGCTGGGATCTAAAGGGCCGGGTGTGGCCCTGGTGGTAGCTGGTGCTAAGGCCCTGGGTTCCACCCAGCACAAGCACAGAGGGAGGGGCTGAAATCTGTGTAGTAGCTCACACCTGGAACCCCAGCACTCAAGGAGGCTGAAGATGGTGAGTTCCCAGCCAGCCGGGCCACACAGTGGGGCTCTAACGCCCTAAGAACCCCCAGCTGTTGGGGTTGGCAAAGCACCCCCCCCGGGCAGCAGGAGGAGAGGTGGGGGGGTCTCTGATCGGACTTGGGGGCCTGGGATCCAGGAGTTCAGATGAGGCCCCGCTGCTGGGCTGAGCTCAGACGTGGAGGGGGCTCTTGACTCCACCTCCTGGGCTTTCAGAACAAAGAGGGTGGCGACTGGATCCTGGGATCCAGGGCAGGGATCTGGCTGCAAGGGTCGTCGCTGAGGGTCTGGGGAGGTTGGAGAAAGCCAGGGGAGGCCGAGGAGGCTGGGGAAGGGGAGGGGAGGCTGGGGAAGAGCAGGAGGGGTCCCCACTAGTCCCAAGCCTCAGCAGCCCTAGTACAAGGCCAAGCAGAGAAGCTGTTGGTAATGAGTGGAATTGGGCTTTGATGGGGTTCACCCAGATGGAGCAGAAATCAAATTAGGCCCTAATTTGCATGAACAAGGCAACGGGTGAGTCCAGAAAAAGTGACCTGAGATCCCCCAGTGGCTGTGACCAGGAGGGCCATGACCTTGACCTCACCTTGACCCCAGCTGGAGCTGCCCAGAGCCACAAATGAATGCCTCCCATGCATGGTTCAGGTTTTCTTGTCTTTCCTTCCTTCCTTCCTTCCTTCCTTCTCTTTCCTCCTCCTCCTCTTCCTTCTTTTGGTGCTAGTCTTGAGGCTTAAACTCAGATCCAGGGCCTGGGTGCTGTTCTTAAGCTTTTTTACTCAAGACTGTGCTCTACTACTTGAGCCACAGCTCCACATCCAGCTTTTTGGTGGTTCATTGGAGAGAAGAGTCTCACAGACTTCCTTGCCCAGGCTGGCTTTGAACCGTGAGCCTCAGATCTCAGCCTCCTGAGTAACTAGAATGACAGGTATGAGCCAGCATGCTCAGCTTCAAACCGGCTTCTTTCATGAAGGATTTTGGGGGCATTTATTGGGCTTATGGCCCAGTGGCTGATGGGAAGAAATGTTTTCCAATCACGCCTAATCAGACTCTACAGTTAACCGGGAAAAAGGTGAAAATGAGCGGGGGCCCTGTGGCCAGCCCAGACAGGAAAGTCTGCGAGCCTTTTTATTTCCAATGAACCCCCAGAAAACCGGAAGTAGGGCTCGCCCTGAGTTCAAGCCTCAGGACAACAAACAACAACAAAACCCGCCCTGTGTTTCTCTGGCCATGGCAGCTGCAGGAACAGGAGACGAGTCCCCACGCATGTTCAGAACCCCGATTCCATTTTTGATTATAAAATTAATACCATGCCCATTTCAGAAAGTAGAAACTAAAAAAGCCTCAATTGTATGTGCGCTGTCTCAGCCCCTCCCCCTCAGAGCTTTCCTGACTCTTATGTAGGGTGCATCCTTCCAGACTTTTCCATGCATAAACAAACATGCAAATTTGGAATTTACTTTTTGTGCCCAAAATTGGGTCATCTGACGCCAACCATTGTAACCTACTTTTCCCACCGCCCTGGGGGGGGGCGCGTCTTTCCTTGCGCCCCTTCCCCGCCCCCCACCGTGTCCAGATGCCCCCACAATGGGCACACCATCCCCAGCCCCAGGGAGAGGCTGAGGTGCCCGCTCTTCCCTCTGATTTGTAGGTCCTGCCACATGCCTGTGTGCGCTGGGCGCTGGAGAGATGGAAAGGCATTCCAGTCCTGGGAACAGTATGTGCGAAGATGGCCAGGTGAGCCGGGCGCCGGCGGCTCACGCCTGTCATCCTAGCTACTCAGGAGGCTGAGATCTGAGGATCTCAGTTCAAAGCCAGCCCGGGCACAAAAGTCCACGAGACTCTTATCTCCAACAAACCACCAGAAAACCAGAAGTGGCACTGTAGCTCCCGTGGTAGAGCGCTAGCCTTGAGCTGAAGAGCTGAGGGACAGCGCCCAGGCCCAGAGTTCAAGCCCCACAACTGACAAAAAAAAAAGGTGGCCAAGTGAGTCAGGGTGGGGGGTTGAATTCTAAGCACACAGTTGGGGGGGGTGATTTGTTCACTAGAGGCTGGAAGGTGGCTGGCGTGGTGTGGCCGGAGCGTGTCCGCATGTCATGCTGACTGCTGAATCTATTGGCCAGTTCTTTGCAATCGTTTCCAAAGACACGTGGAAGCGAGGTCCTTGCCCTGTGACGCGCATGGTCAGCAGCAGGAGCAGCTCAGGCGCGTCACCAGCCCTTGATCTGCGACATCTCACGCTCTGGGTCAGCAGCGGCTGCGATTAGCTGCTTACCCAGCAGCACTTGGCCGCTGTCCGGAGGTGCTAAGACACAGGATGGGTTCTGTGCTGAAGGGCGGGGGGGGGGGGGCGGGGGGGGATGGCATGAGCCTGTCAGGGAGCCCAGGGGAGGGCTGGCCCCTCCAGGACTTCCCCGTTAGAAAGCGCCCAGCCCACGTGGCATTGGTGCTCACACCTGTCATCCCAGCTACTCAGGAGGCTGAGATCTGAGGATCACAGTTCAAGGCTGGCCTGAGCAGAAAAGTTCCTGAGACTCTCATCTCCAATGAACACCCCCCCCCCAAAGTCAGAAGTGGAGCTGCAGCTCAAAGGGGTAGAGTGAAAAAGGCAGTACCCAGGCCCCAAGTTCAAGCCACACACACACACACACACACACGCACACACGCACACGCACACACACACGCGCACACACACACATGCGCACACGCACACACACACACACACACACTGTCTTGTCTCGATGTTTTGGTTTTGAGACAGACACGTCCTTCTTCACGTCAGCACTGGCGCGCTTGCTGCCAGCGGCCGGGAGACCCTGCTACAAATCCCAAATCGCGGAGATTCTCCGGGCTCAGCAGATCCGCAGAAGACCTGCGATCAGCAGAATCGCGGCTCTCCGCTCAGCTGGCTGATCGGCAGCCCGCTCCATTGTCTTCGCTCCGTTCCCCTGGCTTCTCCCGGGTCCTGGGCAGCAGCACGGTGCCCACTCTGGGGGGAGGGCCGTCCCTCTGCATGAGCACCTCGAGTTCCCCTGGGGGGGGGGCAGACACCCCTGGCCCCACGCACCTGTCCTGAAGTGGTGCCATTTCTTTTCTCATCTTCTGCATCCGTTCCCGAGCTGCGGACAAACCCATGGAGACACCGTTGGGACCTTGTGAGAGGACCTTGGGCAGGCGGCGGTCAGCATCCGGGTCCTCTGGGCGCTGAGTGCTCTGGGTGGGCTTCGAACCCTTGGAGCAAGGGGGTGGTCGGGGGGAGGGGGGCTTCTCAGCATTTCCCGAGCACAAAGCAGACTCAGCTGGTCTAGTTCAGAAGAGTGTATCTGGTCTCTAGCAAAACACATCTATGGTTGCTCACCCCTGAAATCCCAGCTACTCAGGAAGCTGAGTTCCGAGGATTGAGGTTTGAAGTCCACAAGACTCTTATTTCTAGGTAATCACCAAGAAGCCAGAAGTGGAGCTGTGGCTCAAGTGGTAGAGCTCCAACCTTGAGTGAAAAAGCTCAGGGATAGCCCTCAGGCCAGGAGTTCAAGCACCAGTACTGGCATGTGCACACACACATGCACACGTACGCGCATGCGCACACACACACACACACACACCAACCCACAGTGAAGACACTGTCATTATAAAAGCAGTTCTGTCAGCAGAGCATCTCTCATCCAAAATCCAGAATGTTCCAAGACCCAGACAGCTGGGTTTTAGGAAGCTGAGTTCATTCAGCAAGCATGGCCTGAGCAGTATCTTCCAGAAGCTGTGCTAGGCCCCAGACTGGCCCTGGTTCTCTCCGAGCTAGTTTTTCTGGTGGAGGACACAGGAAACAAAGCAGGAACAAGAGGATTTCAGAAGCTGAGGGTGTGGAGAGAGCAGAAACCCAGGAGGAAGTGGGACAGAATCCCCGTGAAGAGGCTGTGAAGAGACAGGGCCCGCGGAGACGTTAGAGACACACGGGGAATGGCTGTGACCTTTAAGGTGAGGATTAGCTACTGACCCGATGCCAGCTGCGTAAACACTGCAAGACGTCACTGAAAGACGTGGTTCTAGGGAGTGGAACTCAGTTGTTCAAGTGCAAAGGCCCTGAGCAGCGACAAACGTTAGACATAGTAGCAATGGGGGCCCAGCATGGTGGTGTGTGCCTATAATTCCAGCCGCTCAGGAGGCCGTGGTTGGAGGATCACAAATTCAAGGCCAGACTGGGCTACAAAGCAAGATCCTGTCCTCGTCCCCCCCCCCCCCCCGCCCTTCATCTTTCTGCTTTGGGGAAGGATGCTCCTCCTTGGAGAGCCATCCCTAGAGCCGGGCCTGCTGGACACTTTGGCTTCTGTGGCTGGGTGAGTTCTAGCCACAAGAGCTGCGCCCACAACCCCGGTGCCACTGGCCACCAGCTCATCAAAGGGGCTTTGCTCCTCCCCCCCCACCATCTGTACCCAAGGAGCAGGCACTGCCCTGGCCCCGGGGCCTTGTGCCCCACCACCCCGAGTCCCACCACTCCCAATCACTTTCCACTTACCTCTCTCTCTCTCTCTCTCTCTCTCTCTCTCTCTCTCTCTCTCTCTCTCTCTCTCTCTCTCTCTCTCTCTCGGGAGACAGAGCAATCTGGGCCACGTCCCCCGTGGAACTCTCAGCTCTCCTGATTCCTGCCTGGTGACGGTCATTATCAATTAGGTTTCTCTGAGTTAATTACTTAATACATGTCCTCTTTGGATTTCATTCTCTCCAAAGGTAGGAACAGGAAACGCATTGTATTTAATTTCCGGATAACAGCAGTGTCCGTGAACAGGTCGTCGCAGTGGGAATGAGCGAGTGTCGAATGGGGGGTGCTGGGATGGCACGCAGGGCCCATACACAAGGCACCCAAGAGAGACACAGAGAAAGAAATCTAAGTTCAATAGGCTCTTCTGTTTAGACTGATTATCAATAACATATGTACTCAATCTAAAATGGCTGATGCCATCATTTCGTGTGTGTGTGTGTGTGTGTGTGTGTGTGTGTGTGTGTGTGTGGCATGTGCATGCATGCCAATACTGGAATTTGAACTCAGGGCTTTGGCGCTGTCCCTGAGCTTTTGTACTCAAGGCTGGCACTGTACCACTTGAGCCACAGCTCCACTTCTGAAGTTTTGCTAGTTAATTGGATAGCCATCTCCTGAACACTTCTGGCTGGGCTGGCCTCACAGTCAGGATTTGTCCTGGGAATAAGGAGTCTCAGAAGTTGTTGCTGGTGTGTGTGTGTGTGTGTGTTGTGGGGCTCGAACTCAGAGCCTGGGCGCTGTCCCAGAGCTCTTCAGCTCATGACTAGCGCGCTACCACTTAGAGTCACAGCACCACTTCCAGTTTTCTGATGGTTCACTGGAGCTCGGAGTCTCACGACCTTTCCTGCCTGGGTTGGTTTTGAACTTCCATCCTCAGATCTCAGCCTCCTGAGTAGCTAGGATGACGGGTGTGAGCCGCCAGCGGCTGTTTGTTCAGATGATAAGAAGGATTCATGGCGGGTGTGAGGGGCAGTTTACATTTGCCTTCCACGTGAGGTGCTTCTCACTGAATCTTTCTTTGCTACTGGAGCCCAGCGCGCTCATGAAGCCCCTGCAGCGGGGAATGCTCAGATGGGAGGCAGGCGTGCGGGGTGGGGGGCGCTGAGCTCACTCACAGGGACCCAGAAAAGGCATCTTAGGTTTTCTCTTACCACTCCCAACAGCCACCCTTGAACCCCAAAGCCTGCCTCTGCTCCTGCTGCAGAGAACATTCTGTGGGAGGGAGGTGCCGGTGGGGGTCCCCATCCCAGCACTGGGGGTACCCCACCTCAGGGCTTTTTTTGGGGGGTGGGGTCAGTTGTGGGGCTTGAACTCTGGGCCTGGGCGCTGTCCCTGAGCTGCTTTTGCTCAAGGCTAGGGCTCCACCACTTTGAGCCACAGCGCCCCTTCTGGTTTTCCTGAGGTTGGTTGGAGATAAGTCTCACAGACTTTCTTTCTTGGGCTGGCTTCGTGCCATGATCCTCAGATCTCAGCCTCCTGAGTAGCTAGGATGACAGGCGGGAGCCACAGCGCCTGGCTCTCAGTGTGTTCTCTGTGGAGACTGTTGTGTGGACTGGGGTCTCTGAGCCATCCCCCCAATCTCCCTCAGGGGTCTCTAGAAATGATCATTGTGGGTCCCCTGGGGTTGAGTCATTGGCTCAGGGTAGGGGTGGGTGAGGGGAGCCGGTCTAGAAGTCCCTTTTACCTGGGACCCACCACACCTCACTCTCTTGTGAGTCCTTCTGGAATGTTCTGCCAACAAACCAGCTCAGCTCCTCTCTCAAGCTTGAATCCTATTATGTGCTCTCTGTCTCTGTCTGCCTCTGTCTGTCTGTCTGTCTGTCTGTCTGTCTGTCTGTCTGTCTGTCTGTCTGTCTGTCTCTCTGTCTCTCTCCTCCAGCCAGCTATGGCTGTGTGACCTCTGTCACTCGGGGTTTGTGGATTTCCTCTCACGTGTCTGGGTCCACCACGCCCCCGACCCTTGTCAGGCTCACGACTCAGAGCCGCAGATGCTCGGGTTCTTCCCCATGCCAGATCATCCTCACGGCGCCTGCGCATGGTGGTCGCGGGCCTCAGTGTCCTTACCTGCCAGGTCTCTGTGAACCTCCAAGAGAGGCAGCTCATGGAAAAGCCCAGCCCAGCTCGTGGCCCAGGCCGTGTGTGTGTGTGTGTGTGTGTGTGTGTGTGTGTGTGTGTGTGTGTGAGACACTGAAGCATCCGGCCTAGCACGGGGTCTGAGGACATGGAGCCCATTTTGATCAGCAGCAGTGGGAGGGGAGCAGTTGTGTGTGTGCCTGTGCTCACGTGTGCATGTGTGTGTGTGCATGTGCGTGCTCCCACATGAACTGATTTCTCGCCTGTGGCATTGCACGCCTGAGCATCTCCTCTCTGTAATATTTCTAATTCCCTTTTTTTTTTTCTTTTTGCTAATGGTTTGGGGGTCTGAGCGCCGTTTGGCTCAGCCGCATGGGGAAATGTTTAATGAGTCCTTGTGAATATTCATTAAATGCTGTTAATATTTTCTAGCAGGGGAGGCCGGGCTGCCCGTCCAGCGGGCTCTCTAGGCGCAGAGGTGGGGGGGGGCGCCGCCGCTGCCTTTGCACTATTTGTTTTCCGTTTCCGCTGTCCTATTTTCCCAGCCCTCGGGAGGCAGGTGCGGGCCGCGGGCTCTTTGCCTCGCCTACTTTGGTCCAGGCTGAGGTCTTAGAGAGTGGGCTGGAGTCACGAGGAAACGTGCCCAGAGCCCCCACCCCACCTGCCCGGGAACAAGAAGCACACAAAGCCCTCTGTGCAGAAAGGGACAGTGCGGGTGCTGAGGGATTACTACACAGTACTGAAGATGAACAACCGGCCCTGGGGACCGACGTGGTTGAAACTTTTATGGAGATATGTGTGGTGTATTATTTATTTAAACAACAACAACAGCAACTCATCTTTTTTCTTTCTTTGTTGTCTCAGTCATGGGCCTGGGCACCGTCCCTGAGCTTTTCTGCTTCAGCCTGAAGCTCGACCACTTGAGCCACGGCATCACTTCCAGTTTTCTGGTGGTTCACTGGAGAGAAGAGTCTCTTGGATTTTTCTGCCTGTGCCGGCCTCAAACCATGATCCTCAGATCTCAGTCTCCTGAGTAGCTGGGATTACAGGCGTGAGCTTCCAGCACAGATCA
>NW_027203225.1:7500-72500 GCF_024711535.1 Dipodomys merriami | reverse complement strand
AGAGATTCTGTCTGCTGGGGCCTTCCAGCCTCTGGATTCCAAATTTGGAATGTGGGCGGGTTTGGTGCAGGCCGCCTTTGAGTCCAGTAAGATCAGGTGTGAGCAGTTCAAGTGGTCCTGGGGACAGCTGAGCCAGCAGAGCCTTCCGCCCTGGGGCAAGGCCACGCACCAACCTGTGCCAGCCCAGCCCAGCAGGGGTATTTAGGGGTGCAGACGGTCACACCTCTCACCGTGCCTCAAGGGGCAGACCTAGGATCTGAAGAGCTCACCTAGCCTGGGGCCTTTCCTACACTCTGGGCTCACAGTGGCCGGGTGTAGAAGATGTAGAAACAAAGTCAGGAGCCTGTGGCTCACGCCTGTCATCCTAGCTACTCAGAAAGCTGAGATCTAAGGATCACGGTTCAAAGCCAGCCAGGGCAGAAAAGTCCGAAAGACTCTTCTCTCCAATAAACCACCAAAAAGCTAGATGTGGAGCTGTGGCTCAAGTGGTAGAGCACCAGCCTTGAGCAAACAAGCTCAGGATCAGTATCCAGGCCCTGAGTTCAAGCTTTGATACTGACAGAAAGGAGGGAAAAAAAAGAAGATATAGAGAACAGTTGCCGAGTGTCTGTAGAACCTTCAGGAAGGTGGGGGTTTGTGATGAAGAGCTCAGTGCTGAAGGAATAGAACTCTGAGTTCGAATCCTGCCTGCCCCTCGGGTGATTCTATAGGGCTTAGGAAGGGACGTCCTTCCTCCATGGGGTCCAGCCATTTGACCTTGACTGCATCATTTATCCTCTCTGAGCCAGAGTTTCCTGTGGCTAAGACCGGGCTGGGGTGGGGGGTGGGGGGAAGGCAGTTAAGGAGCCTGCTCATTGGCTGATTGGAGTGGGTGATGTAATAATGCAGATAGCCAATAGAAGTGAGCTCCTGGTGACAACCACCAGATCTCTATTACCACGCCCTGTCTGCTGGCAGGACCAGGATGTGTCCCTGCCCAGGACTGAGAGGCAGGATTCAGGACTCAGCCTTCAGCACTTTCAAACCTGGAAGGCCCAAGGCAACTGAGGTGAGCGGATCACTTCCTGGGAGAACCCCCACTCCCCCCAGCCCACAAAAAGGCGTTTGGTCCTATCCCTCAGAGAGGGCCCTGGGGTCATGAGTGCACGTTGATGTAAGAGCAAGTTTCGCTCCGCGCTTCACAGGTCGTCCACGAAGAGATGTCAAGTGAAGCTGAGTGTGGTGGCACACACCTGTAATCCTAGCCAGCCCTGGGGAGGTAGAAGCTAGAGGATGGCGAGTTTGAGGCCAGCCTGAGCTACATAGTGAGTCTCAAAATCCAAACAAAAGTTGTTGGGTTGAACTGAAGGCCGTGGGTCTTGTGAATTCAAGGCCCTTCTTGCTCCTTCTGGGCGAGGCCTTGGGCCAGCTCCTACACCTCCCCTAGAGAGAATTCTAGAGGAGTTGGCCTCAAGGATGGCCACACACTTGGCAATTTATTAGTGCAATTTATAAGCGTCCCGGCTCAGCTCCGGAAACGGGAGGGGGTGAAGTAACAACACTACCCATTTCTTCCCCCCCGCGGCCCACTGTGCTCTGGGGTGGCTTTCCTGTTGTCTGCACTACCCCCACAAAGGCCGCCCCCATTTCTCCCTGTGATCCATCTTTAGAAGAGAAGAAGCCCACAGGATTTTTCATGTTTTTGTGGCGGGAGTAGGGGCAGGGAGAGGGAGCCCGGAACCTCTGAGGAAATCCAGGGGGAACCTCCTCCTCCATCTGGTTTTGTCCACATTTCCCTTTGAATGCGTGGAAGGACTTGCAATCACACCCGGTCCTTTGAAGCTCATGATAGAAGACAGGGATTGCTCCCGCTCTGGCTTTCTGAATTACGAGTCGCCATTAGGCAAGAGGGTCTGGTGATTGCCAAAAATCAAACCCAGGCTGGATGTGGGTAGATGTGTTCAGAAGAAGGGCTCCAATGCTTCATATGGATGGGAAAAAGAAATAAAAAACCACCTCAGGCTAAACACCAGGTGTGGCAGTGCATGCCTGTAATCCTAGCACTTGAGAGATTGAGGATGGAGGAGGAAGAGTTCAAGATTAACTTGGGCCGCTTTGCAAGACCCTGTCTCAAAAAAAACAAACAAAAAAAAATAGAGGAGGGGGAGAGATAGGTATACCTCAGTGGTACAGTGCTTGCCTAGCATATGTGAGTCCCTGGGTTCACAAAAGTAAAACCGAACCAAACAGAAAAAGGACTCAGGCTAGTCTGTGTCCTTCGAGAGCAGGGTCCTGCCGTTGGGCTACCTTCTCTGACCAGCCAGTCCTGTGCCTCGAACCTCCCTGTTAGTCCCTCTCTGGGGACTTCTGCCTCAGCCTGTGACAGTGGCATTGTCATTTTCAAACTCCTCCCTGCCCCCATTTATTTTTTGTCAGTCGTGAGACTTGAACTCAGGACCTGGGCCCTGTCCCCGAGCTTTTTAACTCAAGGCTAGTGCTCTACCACTTGAGCCACAGCACCACTTCCAGTTTTCTGGTGGTTCATTGGAGATAAGAGTCTCTCGGACTTTCTTGCCCCAGCTGGCTTTGAATCTTGATCCTCAGATCTCAGCCTCCTGAGTAGCTAGGATGACATACATGAGCTACCAGCACCCAGCATCAACCCTTTTATAACTAAGAGGAAATTACAGAAACTCACAGAAGTCCTGATCCTTACCCAAAGTTACTGGTAGACATTCCCCACTGATGACCTGCTTCACATGCGTATGATGCATTTCATACAATCAACAGGTCAATTCACCTTTTTTTGTCAGTCCTGGGGATTTGAACTCAAGGGCTGCAGCTTACTAGGCAGGGTTCTACCACTTGATCCACTCTACCAGCTCTGGTTGTTTTGGAAATAAGATCTTTGCTGGTTAGAGATGAGAGTCTCAGGGATTTGTCTTCCAGGGCTGGCCTCAAACCACAGTCCTCAGATCTCAGCCTCCTGTGTAGCTAGAATTATTGGCAGGGGCCACCATGCCCAGCAAGACCTTTCTATTTTATACTTGTGGGTACTGCTCTGGCCCTCTTTTGCCAAAGGAAGCATGTCAGTTTTCTTGACCCTGTCTCTGTGGGATGGGGGCTAAAGGCATCGGGGGAGTGGGCTCTTGTGGGCCCAGGGGGGTATGGACTCGGGTCCTACTTGCAAGCTGAGCTGATGCTTTTCTAGACCATTCCAGTTCAACAACATAGGGGAAACCTGGAGAAACTGAGGCACAGTGAGGAACAATCACTTATTGTCTGGATTGTTGAGCGAAAGATTTATGTAGGCTGAAACCAGAGTTGCCCTGACGTTGACCCCAGTGGTGGGAATAACCTTGAAATAGTGGAGACTCGGCAGTCAACGTTGAACAGAACAAGGTCAGAGGTCAGCCTGGCTCAGACAGGCAGCTCCCCCTTCCTCTCTGAGCCTTGATGTGGTCAGCTATTGAATGGGAGCAAAATACAAAGCACTTTATGTTAGTGTAATGAAGTATCTGAGTTCATCCACAGACTAGGAGAAAAGGTTGATTTGGAGATCACGATTTTTTTTGGATGGGTTCCCCTCCATGATTAGTTGGGACAGGAGGTGTGATAGAGAGAGTAAAACCACTCACTTCCTGGCTAAGAAGCAAAAGAGAGAGAGGTGAGGCTGGAAGCCCCATATTCCCATTCAAGGGCCCAACCTTGGGCCAAGAACCTAAAAGCCTCGCATGAGGCCACGCCTCCCATGAGGCCACGCCCCTTCATGCCTCCACTTCCTCCAGGAGCAAGCCTTTAATGAGTGGCTATTGCTTGGGAAGTGTAATGTTCTCCTTATTTCAGGGCCTTAGAACCAGGCAGGGTGCTCGATCCAGTGTGACTGAGTTGGCTCTGGTGTTTGCCGAGTTCCACTTTATGGTTACATATGTTTTGCTGTGTCTACATGTCTGCTGGGGTAGGGGGCAGGGGGCTGGATATCTAGGGGGGGCTGAATCAGAGTAGACCCTGGCTTAATAAGGATCAGGGAAGGTGGGGGGCAGTGTTCCTGCCTCACCTGGAGCTCCAGCCCGGGTTTCAGGTCCATAAAGCATGCAGGCTACAAAGGCCTTTCTGTGTTTGTGCAAGAGATACTGTTGGCAAGCGCTCCCATGGCTCCCGCAGCGAGTGAAGAGTTACGTCGGCCCTCTTCTAACAAGTGGCACTAAAACATTTTATGAGTCCCTCTGCCTCTCCTGGCCCCTCCCTGCCTCTTCCCCCTCCCCTTGCCCCTCCTCTCCCCCACTGGGTAATTTTCTCTGTTTGGGATTGGACTGGGTGTTTTCTCTCTTTCCCTTTTCTGTCTTCCTGGCACTTTCTCTCATGTTAATTATATTAGTTGCCATGGGAACGGTGACGTCATGGGCACGGGCGCGCTCAGTGACTTCCAAAAGCACAGTTTTATAGCATGGCTCGAAATGTGTTCTATGGCTCGCAGTCTTGTATGGGGGGGGGGGGGGGCAATAGGGCGATCATATACTGGGCACCCTCTGGGCACACTGGTGGAGGTGGAGGAAAGTAGTGAGGATGGAGGGGGCTGCTTGGGGACTCCCCCCAAGCCCCAGTTTTCGGGGACACTTATACCTAAGCCAACATGTGGGATGTCTTGGGTACTATAAAGAATTGTCTCTTAGCCAGACACTGCTGGCTCACGCCTGTAGTACTAGCTACTCAGGAGGCTGAGATCTGAGGATCGCAGTGTGAAGCCATCCCAGGCAGGAAAGTCTGTGAGACTCTTATCTCCAATAAACTACTCAGAGGAAGTGGAAGTAGCACTGTGGCTCAAGTGGTAGAGCACTAGCTTTGAGGACAGAGAGGCTCAGGGACAACACCCAGGCCCTGAGTTCAAGCCCCACAATGGACAAAAAAATTGCCTCTCGGTTTCTAGGAACACTCACTGTCTAATAGTACCCCACCCCATGTGTGTCCTGATTTGGGGGTTCAGAATCCTGGCTGGAGTGCCCACTTAAAAGTGGTTAACAATGCTGGGTGCTGGTGGTTCTTATCTGTCATCCTAGCTACACCAAAGGCTGAGATTTGAGGATTATGGTTCGAAGTCAGCCTGACCAGGAAAGTCTGTAAGACTCTTATCTCCACTGAACCACCAAGAAGCCAGAAGTGGCACTGTGGCTCAAGAAGTAGCTTTACTTTCTGCAAGCTTACAGACAGCACTCAGGCCCTGGGTTTGAACTCCAGGATTGACATTTTAAAAATATGTTAAAAAAGAGTTGCTAAGGGCTGGGAAGGTGGCTCAGTGGTAGAGTGCTTGCCTTGCACACATGAAGCCCTGGGTTCCATTCCTCAGTACCACATACACAGAAAAAGCCAGAAGTAGTGCTGTGGCTCAAGTGGTAGAGTGCTAGCCTTGAGCTAAAAGAAGCTTGGGGACAGTGCTCAGGCTCTGAGTTCAAGCCCCAGGAGTGGCAAAAAAAAAAAAGTTGCTAAATTATATATATATATATATATATATATATATATATATATATATATATATATATATATATTTAAAAGTTACTACTAGAATTTTCTGGGCAGAGGTGCAGGGAAAGGAGGCCAACAGCAAAGATGCCCCGGCCCCAAGATGTTTACAGGTCTGACACTGAGAAGTCTTCAGCTGGAGGCAGAAGCTTGGGAATGTAGGTTCCCAAGGCAGGTCCTGGGGTGGCCAAAGACGGGGAGTGCGCACTGCCCCCAAGTGGACACGGTCCCGTCTGGCTCTGCCCCGTGGGGGGACGTTTGGCTGGGAACGTAGGGGCAGGCGTCCGCCCGGGAAGCTTCCACGCCGGCCCTGGCCGGCTCCAATGTCATGGGCCAACTGTGTTCCCCAAGTGAGTACAGAAAGCAATGCACCGGGCAGGGAGACAGAGAAGAGGGGACATGGAGGCGCACAAAGGTCCCCACAGAGACAGACCACAGACCGGAGAAGTTGGGGGTGTGCTTCTTGTCCACCCCACTCTCTAGAGCCACAGCTCCCCGAGGCTTTGGAGAACTCCTGTCCTGGGGCTGGGGGTGGGGCCGGAGGTCAGGCAGCATTCCACCCCTGACGCTGCCATTTCCAGCTCTCTGGCCAGCAGCCAACAGGAAATTCCTGGAACAAATCTTTCCACTCAGAGTCTTCTTAGAAACGTTCACTTATTTCATTTTTTAATGGATTGGGAAAAAAGAGAGAGAGAAAACAAGAAGCCACCTGGTATACAAGTCTGTGTGTGTGTGTCTAGCGGTGAGTCAGTGGCCAGCCAGGAGGCGGCCCCATGGTGCTCTAGGAGAGCTCTGACCTCACTCACTCTCCCATGACATCACAGGTGTTGCCATGGACACCGGCTGGTTGACCTAAACAGTGAGGGCTGAGCGGGGCAGGAAGGGAGAGGTGGGTGTGACTCGCTTTCTTGGGAAAGCAGCTTGTTGGGAAGTCTGTAAAGTTCCCATTGTGTCTCCCTGTGGCCTCTGGGCACAGTCAGCTGCCCCCCTGCTACTCCACACAAGGTGGCCACTCACCAAGAATGCTTTGTGTACCTACTAGGCCCAAGGTGCTGAGGGCTCAGTTCTGGATGGATGAAGAACAGCAGACACCCGTCCCAGCCCCTCAGAATCTACACCCACAACAAGTACCCAAGCTTCAGTGTGAGTGTGTGAAGACGTTACCTGGTTTAAGTGTGCCGGGGGACGTAATCTAGGAGGGCTTCTCTGTGGAGGCGGCTTTGTAGCCAAGACCCAAAGGAATCAGCCATGTCCAGTGGAAGCAGGTGAAAGTAACAGAAGTGGGGACAGCCACACCAGGCAGAATGACCATTAGGAGCCTGGTGCCGGTGGCTCATGCCTGTCATCCTAGCTACTCAGGAGGCTGAGATCTGAGGATTGTGGTTTGAAGCCAGCCTGGGCAGGAAAAGTCCGTGAGACTCTTATCCAACAAAATGAACCAACAGAAAGCCAGAAGAGGAGCTGTGGCTCAAGTGACAGGGCACCAGCCTTCAGTGAAAATGCTGACAGCACCAGGCCCTGAGTTCAAGCTCTAGGACTGGCACAAAAACAAAAACCCGTCATGGTCCAACCTGACCTGGGCAATAGCTCATGTATCTTTGGAAGAAGAGCAATCTGTGCATCTGTGGTAGGGGGCGAGGGGGAATGTGTCAGACAGACAGAGACAGAGACAGTGTATTGAGACAGAATCTCACCTTTGCTATGTTCATTGGTCCGCAGGCTGTGGAGGCTGGAAAGTCACGTGATCTTTCCATCTACAAACGGGAGACGCAGTGCCGTGACTCAGTGGCAGCGGCTGCTGCTGCTCCCAGTCCCCATCCAAGAGCAGAACGGGCCATGAGACGGCTCAGCTCCGAGAGGGGCAGGAAGGGGACGCGGCCGCGGCGCCCGCTGCGCAGGCTGGGTGACACGCGGCCACCCCGGGCGCGCGAGGCCCACCGAGTCCAGGGCAGAGCCCCGGGCTCCACCCGGCGCCTCTGACCCTCCGGAGCCGACGGGTGCGCTGCAGGCACCGCTGGATCCGGGGCGGTGGCGGCTCCCCGCTCTCCAGCCCCACCGAGAGGTTCTAGACCCGCGCCAGAGACCCGGGCAGCCGGCGACCACATCCGCGGCGACTCATTGGTCGAGGCGGACGTCACGTGCCCAGCTCTGATCCAATGTCTGCCGGCTGAGGGGGAATGCGGAGCTCTGATTGGCCAGTGCTGAGTCCGCCGGCGGCGGCGGCGGCGTGCTGGAGGGAGGATGCGTTGGAGGCACCCGTCCTCGGTGCTCGGTGCTCGGTCCTCCTCTGAGGACAGCGGGTGCTCGCCCGGGGGGACCCGGCCACCGGGAGGACCCGGCCACCGGACGCGCAGAGCGTTTCTTCCATGGATTAGCTTTGCCTAAGCAACGCCAACGGGCAAAGGAGTGAAACACCATCATGTTCAGTCGGTGACAAATTAAGAGTCCCCCCGCCAGGAGCTAAGTCCGTCTGGAGTTCATCACCAAGCGCCCCTCCCCACAAGTACTTCAACTCTGCGCTCAGCACCCGGCTTAACGACCTGCAATGAAGTCAGAGAGTCGTTCATTCAACGGCCAGCTGTGCAATCCTCTGCGAGTCCTGGAAATGAAGGGGTAGACGGACAGGTCAGGGCTGGCTCTTGATCTCTGGGACACAGGCCAGTGCTTTGTGGGAAAGCAAAGGAGCCCCTATTTTTTTTTTAAAAAAAAAAGGTCTGTGACCCCTCTTACCAAGGTGACCTTGAAAGGCAAAGTCCCCGGGTCTAACCTGGGCTTTGAGGTTAGCAAGCTGTGTGACCTGGGGCAGGTTGCTTGGCTTCTCTCTGCTTCTGTGCCAAATAAGAAGGAGACCCTCCAGTCACCGTTCAGTTCTGACACTCTGGTCGTGCTTTCGGGGCACAGGTGGGCTTGAAATGGGGGCACCCTCTTCCACCCACTTGGAGGTTGCCAGGGTCTGCCTGAAAGTCGTCCCCCATACCCCCCTCCTGCAGGACCCCCCCTCCGGGGGTGGAGACTGCTGTACCCCCCACACACACCTTGCAGGGACCCATGACGCACCCCTCTCCACCCCTCTGCACCCCTCCAGCCCCTGGCAGCGTGACAAGCCCCACGTACCTGTGGCATTGCGGTGAGCAGAACCGCACTTGCAGCCGGAAACCGCTTTTTAACTCTGAACCTGGGGCCTGTTGGTGCCCGTCAGGTTCTAGCACTTTCGCTTGTGTGGGCGGACATCAAAGGGAGGGAGGGGTGGGTCTGGCTCTGTGGCTGGTCCACCCTCTGAGCTTCCCGGATGTTCATGCCTGTCCTCTCCTCCTCCTCCTCTTCCTCCCCCTCTCCTCCCTCCTGGCCTGCCTCCCTCTGTCTCTCTGCCCCCACCCCATCTTCCTTGTCCTTTTAACCAGCTCCCGGCTCCTGTGCAGATGTCAGTTCAGCACACAAGCATTCCTTTAGTGGATGCTCACGCCCAGCAACCAGACTGGTGGTGGTGACTGCTTTATTCCTTCCTGGATGCTATCACAAAGTTCCCGAGTCTGGCAAATTTATAAACTACAGAATTGTAGGGCTGCTTGGGTGCCTGCTTTCCTGGTCCAGAGAGGAGGCTGCTGGCTGTGTTCTCGCATCGCAAGAAGGCAGTGTGGTTCCTGCCATCTTACCAGGTCTCCATCCTCACCATCTAATCACCTCCCAATGCACTGGGGACTCAGCTTCAATCCGAATTTGGGATGAGCATAAGTACTCAGAGCCCAGCAATGAGAGAAAAGCAGACTACACTTCAGGGTTGGTCCCTGGGGCTGTTCAGCCGCCTTGCTGGACCGTTTTGGGGCTCTCCATCCCTTCCCTTTCCTCCCCTCTTTGGGAAGTTCATCCTTCAAGCTGGCTCAACCCACTCTGCTCTGCTTTGGACCTGGCACTGAATCCGGCAGGAGAGCTGGGCACCGGTGGCTCAGGCCTGTAATCCTAGCTACTCGGGAGGCTGAGATCTGAGGATGGTGGTTCAAAGGAAAGCCTGTGAGACTCATCTCTAGTTAACCACCCAAAAAGTCAGAAATGGAGATGTGCCTTCAGTAGTAGAGGGCTAGCCTTGAATGATAAAGCTCAGGGACAGCGCCCAGGCTCTGAGCTCAGGCCCCAGCACCAGCACAAAAACAAGGGGGGCCGAGGGGTCAGGGATGAGAGGCTGGCTGAGACTTCTGCTATTCAAACTTTCCTCTTCCTCCTCCATCTCCTTTGTTGTTCCCTCTCCTTCTCCTGTCTCTGCACGTCTGTAATCCCAGCAACTCTGGAAGTAGAGATCAGGAGGATCATGGTTCAAAGCCAGCCTGGGCGGGAAATTAGCTAGGTCTAGTCTCAAGACGCTTGGGGCTGGTGGCTGACACCTATACCTTTAACTACTCAGGAGGTTGAGATCTGAAGATCATGGTTCAAAACTCACCTGGACAGGAGACCTGGGACTGCTAACAGCTGTGACTCAAGTGATAGAGCGCTGACCTTGAGCAAAAGAACCTCAAGTCCTGAGTTCAAACCCCAAGACTGGCCTCCCAAAAATGTCATGGTCCAAGCGAACCTAGGCAATAACTCATGTCTCGTTGGAAGAACAATCTGTGAATCCGTGGAGTGAGTGTGTGTGTGTGTGTGTGAATCTCACCTTTGCAGCCCAGGCTGGCCTCCAACTCAGGATCCTCTGCCCTTAGCCTCCCAAGAGCTTGGATTACAGGCGTGTACCACCAGACCCAGCTCCACCCTTCTTTCAGAGCCACTTAGGCACCCAGTAGCGATATGTATAGAGCAGTGGCTGCCCGTGAAAGGGCTCAGGGCTGAAAGACGGCAGAAAGTTTGCCCTGCTCTTCCCTGAGCTCCCAGCCTGGAGGCAGAATGTCCCGATAAACAAGCAGAAGGAGAAAGTGCAGGCTGAGTGCTCGGTTAAGGATGGGATGCCCTGGTTAATTCCTCTGTGCTGGGGCCTGGGGCACAGTGCATGGAGGTCAGCGGGAGCTTGGGCCCACCCTAATGTGCTGGGATTACAGGCAAGCGCCCCGGGGACCGGCTCACGTGGAGACTTGTGTGGACAGGATTCCAAGCCTGCAATACTCTTAGTTCCTCCGGGATGGTACAGAAGAAGCCCAGGAGAGGAAACGGGCTGGGTGTGCACGCAGACGTTGAGAAGCTGTGGAGCTGCAGCCGGGTGTTGGCGCTGTGACCTTGGAAGAGTCCCTTACAGCCCCCCTGAGCCCAGGTTTCCTCATCATCAGAACGGCAGTGTTCAACGCGCCCGCAGGGTGGAAATGGCCGCCCGGAAGGCCCGCAGATGGGCTTCAGCCCCAGAAACTCGGGCCGGTGAGTGGCCTGTTGTGCACAGGACCACCCCGCCCTTTGAGTCCCCAGGGCAGGGTCTGGACCCCTCCTTGTAGTTCCAGCCACAGCTACTGGGGGCTCACCTGCACACCCAGGAAATCTTTGACCCAGGGTGCCAAGGGGTGGGGAAATTCAAGCCCAGAGTTTTCTGGAAGTTTTGAGGTGGGGTCTGTTCCCTTCCAGGGAAAGTGGCTTCATTCCCCTCCAATTTACTGGGGGGAGGAGGGGCTGTCAGAAGGGCACATTTGCATTTTAAAGGAATAACTTGCTACCTGTAATCCCAGCTATTCAGGAGGCTGAGATCTGAGGATCGCAGTTCAAAGTCCAGGAGAGTCATTCCATGAACCACCAGAAAACGGGAAGTGGAGCTGTGGCTCAAAGTGGTAGAGCGCCAGCCTTGAGTGAAAAGAGCTCAGGGACAGCGCCCAGACCTTTCCTTCAAAGCCCCACAACTGACAAAAGGGTACTGTGTGTTAGGTTTTTAAAAAGAGGTGACCGAGTAAGAACTGAAACTGCACCACGCACGTGGTATTCAGGTAAGGGGTTTATTCAGTAGACCTGCTGGGACCAGGCAAGGTTGGCACTCCACGCGGCTGGCAAAAGAAAAAAAGAGGGCGGTCTGGCGGCGGTTTAGGCCTTATATAGGGTAGGGGGCGGGGAAGGGTGTGTCCAGGTAAAGGGAAGTGGGATCAGGTGGGAGAAAGGTGTGGCCACATCAGGTTAGGATGTGACCTCAGCAGATGCGGACGTGACCTCTTCCAGGTATCCCAGTTGCCTAGGTAACGCTCAGCAGATGCGGACGTGACCTCTTCCAGGTATCCCAGTTGCCTAGGTAACGCAGGTACTGGGCGAGGTCTGTTCGTCGTCCAGGAATGGACCTTACATTCCAGCCTTTTGATAATTATGAAAAAGGGCGAAGACTCTCTCTGGCTACTTCCTGCTGGCAAGGGGCGTCGTAGGGGTAAAAGGCTGGGATGTGGTCCATGCTGGGAGAAGGCAGCAGGCTGCAGCTGTCACTTGGGTGTTGATTCCTCGATGAAGTCTGGAGGAGGCGAGTCTGTTGGACGGAGTCTGGAGAAGTTTCATGAGGCATTGACGGAAACCTGAACAAATGGAAACTCTGACAATTTTTAAACCTAGAATGGCTAGCCTTTGAGAGGGAACCTAGAGGGGAGGGTCCCCGGGACCCAGCCTGCGTCACACTCTTCAGGGCACAAGCCAAAAAGTAGAGTCAGTCTGGTGAGTGAATAAGAGCTGACCAGGCAGAAGCGGCGTCCCGACTTCCCCCAGAGCCCTCTAGAGAGAAATGGCCAAGCCCCCAAAGCCAAGCGTCCTCGGCTTCAGAGGTGACCGGCCTTTCAGCTAAAGGCCGTAGGAGCTCTCTGGCGTGGCGCCACGTCTGGACAGAGACTGAGTGACAGAGAGCCGTAGAGTAGTTTCACTCACCAGAGTAGAGAAGTGGTGTGGACGTGGATGTGAAGGCCAGAAATGGTATTGGTGAAAAATCTCGCATGGTGTCAAGGCACTTTGGTTCACACAAAAGGGGTAGTTATTGGGTAGATGAAAAGAACACCATGCGCTATTCAGGCAGGAAAAGAAGTTACTGAACTGTAGTCCCACCCAGCATGGTGGAGAAGCATGGCTGAAAAAGGAAAGGGGGGGGAAGAGAGGTGACCTAGTAGGAGGTGACTGCTTCCTGGTCTGCCAGTTCCATGATGTCTGCAAGAAGTGAGTCTCTTCGATGAAGTCTGGAGGAAGTCTTCTCAGGCAGGGGGCTGAACAAAGATGAAAAGCAAATATATTACTGGAAAGAAAAGATTGGATGTCCATGGCTTGGAGGTGACCTAAGGGATGAGGTAGTGAGGTCTTTGGGGAGGAGAGCAATTAGCTCAGTGTTACTCACCCGGATCTTCAGGGATGCGAGATAGCCTTACCTTGGTAGGCCCAAGGGGGGAACAGGTGTACCTCGAAGTCAGTGTTGGCATAGAAGGGGCAGGAGCAGGAGACCTTTTTATTCTTGACAGGTGAATCCACTGTGGCTGTCCCTTGAGCTTGACTGCTGTGGGGGTGGTCAGCAGAACCTGGTGAGGGCCTGTCCACTTAGGGTGTAAACCAGATGGATTAAGGGTCTTGAGAAACACTTGATCACCAGGCAAAATTGGGGGAGTGGGAAAGGGGCCTTGATGAGGCTGAGGGAGACACTGGTCAGCATGTTGGCGCAGCATGTGCCTAAGAAAGGTTAGGACGGGAAGGTAGTCTATTAGTGGAGTTTTGGTATTGTCAGTAGGGAAATTACCTAGGAGAAAAGGTCTTCCATACATTAACTCAAAGGGGCTGAGGAAAGTAGGGCTGCGGGGAGAAACACGTAAGCGGGTGAGCGCCAGGGGTAACAGTTCTGGCCAGGATTGTTGGAGCTCTAGAGAAAGTTTAGTAAGTTGTGTCTTAAGGAGCGCATTAGCTCTTTCAACCTTTCCAGAAGACTGAGGCCTATAAGGAATGTGAAGATTCCACTGGATGTTTAGAGAGGATGCCACCTGTTGGGTCACTTTGGAGATGAAAGCAGGTCCATTGTCAGATTGAAGTGACCTGGGTAAGCCAAACCTAGGAATAATTTCTTTAATAAGGACAGAGGCAACTGTGTCAGCTGTCTCCGACGTTGTGGGATAGGCTTCAATCCATCCTGAAAAGGTATCAACCATAGTTAGAAGGTATTTGAGCCGCTTACATCTGGGCATGTGAGTGAAGTCTATCTGCCAGTCTTCCCCTGGGGTGTGTCCCCGTGCTTGGTGTGTGGGGAATGCAGCTGGTCGGAGACCACCCTGTGAGGAAGTAAGAGAACACGTGGGGCAGGCTTGGGTAATAGCCTTTAGTCGAGTAGTTAGGCTAGGGCAATGGATTAAAGGTTTAAGAAGGTGGGAGAGAGGCTTGTATCCAATATGCAGCGCCTGGTGAACCTGGGAAAGAAAGCTGTCTGCTTGTGTCTCAGGAAGAACAACTCGTCCTTCCAGAGACCACCATCCCTGTGCTTCCTGGGAGGCTCCCTGGTGCATAAGTTCCTCGATCTCCTGTGGGGTATAAGAGGGTTGAATTGAAGGCAATACCAGAAGCAAGGGAGCTGGAAGTTGTCCCTGGAGTTGTCTCTGGGCTGCTAGCTTTGCCTCCCGGTCTGCTTTTGAATTGCCGACTGTAATGGCATCCAATCCTGTCTGGTGTCCTCTGCAGTGGATGACCGCAACCTGTTGGGGAAGGGAAGCAGCTTCTAATAGTTTAAGAATAAGTGAGGCATTAGTTATGGGAGTCCCTTTGGTGGTCAGGAAGCCACGTTCCTTCCAAATTGCTGCATGAGAATGGAGAATATGATAGGCATATTTTGAGTCTGTATAAATATTGATCTTCCGGCCCTTGGCTAGAATTAAGGCCCTAGTTAAAGCTATAAGTTCTGCCTTTTGTGAGGTAGTGCTAGGGGGCAGAGGGCTGCTTTCAAGAATGGTAGAGTTATTAACGATGGCATAGCCCGCAACTCGGCTTCCTGAAGAGGTAGATGTGGAACTGCCATCGATGTACCAGGTGTCTTCTGGGTCAGGAAGAGGAGTTTCCGAGATACCTGTAAAATGGGGTGTGAATTCCTCCAAGGTCTCTGTACAGGAATGGGAAAGAGGGTTAGAATTGGATGGAAGCAAGGTGGCTGGATTGAGCGGGGAGCAGCTTTCCAGTGAAAAGTCAGGGTTTTGAATAAAAGTAACATGAAACAGCTGTAGGCGGGAAGGGGAAAGGGAAGACAGGGATTTATGAGACAAAAGGTCCTTTAGTCTGTGGGGAGAGCGAATGGTAGTGGGTTGGCCAAAAGTGAGTTTTGTGCTCTCCTGTGCCAAGGTGGCTGCTGCGGCCAAAGCTCGGAGACATGCTGGCCAGCCTTTTACCGTTGGGTCTAGCTGCTTTGAGAGGTAGGCCACAGGTCTAAATGAGGGGCCTGACATTTGTCCAAGAACCCCAAGGCCAATTCCCCACTTCTCAGTGACATAGAGTATAAAGGGTTCCTTGAGGTTAGGTAGAGCCAGTGCTGGAGCCCGAAGAAGCGCTTGCTTCAGAACTTTAAATGGGGTGTCAATGGGCTTTGTGGGGTCTGGCGGCTCCAGTAGGGAACCTTTGGATGCCTCATAAAGAGGTTTGGCCAATGTAGCAAAACCGGGTATCCAAATACGAAGGAAGCCTGCAAGTCCCAGGAAAGACAGAATGTCCTCCTTGGTCTGTGGGACAGAGAGAGACTCAATGTAGGCTTTTCTATCAAGGGTAATTCTTCTCTCTGTAGGAGTTATGGACAAACCCAAGTATGTTACCTCTGACTTTGCTATCTGGGCCTTTGAAGGAGAGACTCTATATCCTTTTGTCAACAGGAAGTTGAGGAGGTCAGCTGTATGTTGGCGAGCCAACTCAAAGGAAGGGCTGCAAAGCAAAAGATCATCCACATACTGGAGAACAATGCTAGGAGACACCTGAAGAGAAAGGAGATCCTTTGATAAAGCCTGTCCAAAGAAATGGGGACTGTCTCGAAACCCTTGAGGGAGGACCGTCCAGGTCAGCTGTTGTGCCCTTGAAGTGTCTGGGTCCACCCAAGTAAAAGCAAAGAAATCTTGGCAGTCAGGATGCAGGGGGATTGTGAAGAATGCATCCTTGAGGCCCAGCACCGAGAAGTGGGTGGTACCAGGAGGTATCTGTGAAAGGAGAGTATATGGGTTAGGCACAACAGGATGAATGGGAAGGACTGCAGCATTAATAGTGCGCAGGTCCTGGACTAGGCGATAGGTCCCATCAGGTTTAACTACTGGCAGGATAGGGGTGTTAAAGGGGGAGTTAGTGGGTCTGAGAAGTCCTTGTTTAAGAAGGCGAAGGATGATGGGTTTTAAACCTTGCCTGTGCCTAAGGGAAATGGGGTATTGGGAAGTACCAGGGAAATGGGTAGGGTCTTTAAGTTTAATGAGGACAGGAGTATGGTGTCTAGCCATAGTAGGAGTGGAAGTATCCCAGATAAGAGGGTTGACAAGATCTGGAGGTAAAGGGAAAGGATTTAGTTGGGAAGTTACAGGTGGAGGTTCATCTAAAGACAAAAGTAGAACAGGTGTGGGCTGTTTGGGGATATGGAATGAAAGGGAGACCTGAAATTTAGAGAGCAAGTCCCTTCCTAGGAGTGGGGTAGGACAGTGAGGTAGGATTAGGAAGGAGTGTGAAAAAGGAAAGTCTTCTATTTTACATGATACTGGTCCCGTAGTTGGGGGACAGGTAGGTAGGCCATCTACACCCACCACCGAGATCTGGGAGGGAAAAGTCTTGCCTGTATATTGACATAGCACCGAGTAAGTCGCTCCCGTATCCAAGAGAAAAGATATTAACTTACCGGCTACATAGAAACACACCCTGGGCTCCGTCATTGTGATGGTTTGGTTGTTGGGAGCAGGTGGCCCTGGGCACCTTCATTCTGTAGCCAAGCAGAAAATCTCCGACCGGTCTGGCTCCGCCTGCCTGGGTGGGCGGGGTGGGGGAGGGGCTGGCCTACCTTGTGGAGGTGAGGAGGGGCAATCGACTCCCCAATGTCCTTGTTGTCCACACCTTGGGCAGGGTCCAGGTGGAGGTCGTGGTGAGGGACAGAATTTCGCCCAGTGGCCCTCTTGCCCACACTTGAAGCATGCTCCAGGTGGTGTTTGTTGGGTGCGTCTCCTCAGAGGAGGCCGGATGGCAGCAGCCAGGATTTGATAGTTTTCCCTCTCACGGGCTGTCTTATCGGCAATCTCCTGTTCCTCTCGATTATTGAAAACTTTAAATGCCATACTCACCAGATCTCGTTGAGGGGTCTGAGGACCGTTCTCAGCCTTTTTTAACTTTTTTCTAATATCGGGGGCTGATTGGGCAATAAAATGAGTATTGAGAACCACCTTAGCCTCTGGTGACTCTGGGTCCAGCCTTGTATAGCGCTGGAGCGCTACTGTAAGGCGTTCAAGAAATTCCGCCGGGTTTTCATTGGGCCTTTGAGTAATGTGGTTTAATTTGTCGTAATTAACAGGAAGATAGGCTGCCTTTTGAAGGCCAGCCACTAAGCAAGTTATCATCCTATTTCTGCTTTCCCGCCCAGGAGCATTATGTTGATAATTCCAATTGGGCTCTTCCCTAGGCACAGCTGTTGCTCCCACTGGAAAGTTAATATCTAGGCGGTGAGCTTCATCGGCATGTGCCTGGGCTGCAGTCCACACCCTTTCTTTTTCCTCAGCAGTAAGGGTAGAGGATAGCATTAGATATATGTCCTGCCAAGTAAGGTCATAGGTCTGAGCCAGGTTCTTAAACTGCTTGACATAATTATTAGAATCTTGGGCATAAGATCCCAGCCGCTTCTCAATCTGAGCAATATCAAACATTGAGAATGGCGCATGCACCCTAATTACACCTTCAGCCCCTGCCACCTCTCGCAAAGGGCACAGGGGGTCTGGTGGAGGTTGTGTGCCACCAGTGCGAGACCGGGTGTGAGCTGCAGGGGGGGAGGAGATAGAGGGTGAAGGAGAGGAGAGTGAAGAAGGTGGGGAAGGCACCAGATGCTCAGCAGGAAGAGGGGCAGAGTCAAAAAGAGGGTCAGGCACCTCAGGCTCCGGAGGGAGCCCTGCGCTAGAGTTGGGTTCTCCACGTGCCAGGAGGAGTGGAAAGGCCGGGCATGATTGGCATAGGGCCGGGTTGTCCCGGAGAGCAAAGAATGGCTGAATATGAATGACCTCAGACCATTTACCATTACGACGGCAAAAATCGTCTAAATCTCTGAGAATGACATAGTCCAAAGTCCCATCTCTGGGCCATCGAGAACGATTATCCAGTTGGTACTGTGGCCAAACTTGAGTGCAATAATAAATCAGGCGTTTCTTGTCGATGCAGTTAATAGACAAGACGTCCAGGGAACGCAGGAGGCATTTCAATGGAGTTTCCTCCTTTGGGCGTGACTTACAACAACCCATTAGAAATGCAAAAGAGAAAAACGTAGGGGGAAAAATTTAGTGAGTGAAGGAGGGCTTACTGAATGGAAGCGGTGTCCCAATTTACCACCGAGCCCTCTAGAGAGAAGTGACAAACAACCGGAGTCAAGTAAAGGCCTAGTAGGTTCTCCGGCGTGGTATCTGTAAAGAGACTGAACGACAGAGACCCCTTAGGGAGCAGGTCACTCACCAAAATGTAGAAGTGTCGAGGAAGATGCAGAGGCCAGCAATAGAATTGATGCACTGTGTCCGCAGCAGATAGACGGGTTCATAAAAGGCCGTCAGAACTGTGGGTATTCCTCAGAGCAAAAAGGGAAAAACAAAAATGAAAAAAAGAAAAAAAACAGAGAGGAATCTCGGCTGTCCTGACTTTAAGCCCTTTATCCGAGTCACGGCACCATTTATGTTAGGTTTTTAAAAAGAGGTGACCGAGTAAGAACTGAAACTGCACCACGCACGTGGTATTCAGGTAAGGGGTTTATTCAGTAGGCCTGCTGGGACCAGGCAAGGTTGGCACTCCACGCGGCTGGCAAAAGAAAAAAAGAGGGCGGTCTGGCGGCGGTTTAGGCCTTATATAGGGTAGGGGGCGGGGAAGGGTGTGTCCAGGTAAAGGGAAGTGGGATCAGGTGGGAGAAAGGTGTGGCCACATCAGGTTAGGATGTGACCTCAGCAGATGCGGACGTGACCTCTTCCAGGTATCCCAGTTGCCTAGGTAACGCTCAGCAGATGCGGACGTGACCTCTTCCAGGTATCCCAGTTGCCTAGGTAACGCAGGTACTGGGCGAGGTCTGTTCGTCGTCCAGGAATGGACCTTACACTGTGGACTTGGTGACCCCAGGCCAAAGGGAAAGGAAGAGGGGTGACTGGGGACTAGAAGCTAGAAAGGATTTCCTGACCCAGAACAGAGAGAGAGAGAGAGAGAGAGAGAGAGAGAGAGAGAGAGAGAGAGAGAGAGAGAGAGAGAGAGAGAGAGAGAACCTATCTACAGTCATCAAGGTGAAGGGAAAAACTAACTTTGCCAACACATCCAGCAATCTCCACTAGGTAGATGAATGCCTGGCTCAGAGAGGTTAAGGCACTTCGTGCAGAACACACAGCCCTGCAGGCAGCAGAGAGTGCTGAGACAAAGCCAGCCTTCTTCTCCCCCATCTTTCCCCTGGGGCCCAGGCTGAGAGGCCCACGCACAGGAATGGAATGTCTGACATTCCGGCTTTCCCTCATGGCCCCCCCCCATACCCCTGGAGGCGGGGGGGGGGGGGGGGGAGAATCTTGACTCACACGTGCTGGGAACTCAGACCCTAAGTCCCCAGCCCACCTCCCTCTTCCTCGTAGTCAAAGCAGATAGAGGGGCTTTTGCACAGTCTCCCCTGAAGGCTGGACCCCCCCCCCGAAAACAATCTGGATCCCACATCTCCCTGGTTCTTTCATGTGTGTGTTCTCTGCCACGAAGCAAGGCTGCCGTGTACGGGTGTGCAAGGCCGCGGGCATGCAGACCTCACTGGTGTGTGTGTGCACATGCTCCTGCATTATAGTCAGCGTCACAGACGGTGGCTGAGGCTGCCACCATGCCTGGCACAGAGACCACATGAATGAATGAATGAATGAATCCCACAAGGTAGATTTGTGGCACAGGTGCAAAAGCAAGTAGAGTTGAGACTTGGAGTCCAGCAAGGTGCCCGGCTGCCCATGGTTGCCACAAAGAGCCACCCGCTCTGGGGCTTTCCTACAGGGCTAGCCAGGCTCCGAGATGCACAATTGAAATCGTGCCTGTTGTCGTGTGTGTGTGTGTGTGTGTGTGTGTGTGTGTGTGTGTGTGTGTGTGTGTTGGTTCTAAGGCTTGAACTCAGGGCTAGGCGCTGCCCTGAGCTCTTTGGCCCAAGGCCAACGCTCTGCCACTTGAACCACAGCTCCACTTCCCGCTTTTTGAGTGACTCATTGGAGATAAGAGTCTCACAGAAGCCTGGCTGGCTTCCGATTTTGATCCTCAGATCTCAGCCTCCTGAGTAGCTGGGATTACAGACTCACAGCCACCGGGTGCCCAGTTCCCTGCTTATTGTTTGATAATTCAGGATCTGGTCTGTAGCAACCAGCTGTCGCTGTCTGGATGGCTCTCTGAGCCCCAGCCCCTTTGCAGGACCCCAAATTCAATGTGTGGATTGTGCTGTGTGCATTTTCAGAATGTCGCCTCGAATTCCACAGTTGGAAGCAAGGCATAGTCGCTGAACCCTGGGTGGGTGTAGGTGCTGTTGGGGGTTGTGGTTGTAGCTGTTGTTTTGTGGTGCTGGTTCAGTGCTGCGTTCCCCTCCTCCCCTCTCCCCCTGCTCCCTCTCTCCTTCCTCCCCTCCCTGGCCAGAGATTGTGAAGAGATTTGAAGTCAAGAATGGCCTTTTAGCTGGGCACCGGTGGCTCACACCTGTAATCCTAGCTACTCAGGAGGCTGAGATCTAAGAATCGAGGTTCAAAGCCAGCCTGGGCAGGAAAGGCTGTGAAACTCTCATCTCCGATAAACCACCAGAAAACTGTAAGTGGTGCTGTGGTTCAAGTGGTAGAGTACTGGCCTTGAGCTAAAGAGGTGAGGGACAGTGCCCAGGACCAGAGTTCAAGTCCTACAACTGACCAAAAAAAAAAAAAAAAAAAAGGCCTTTCCCAACCCTAGCCTCCAAGTAAGATAGACTTTTTCTGTTTGTTTGCTTTGTGGAGCCTGAACTCAGGCCTGGGCCTATGTGTCTGAGCTTTTTCCACTCTAGGCTAGTCTCTACCATAGCTCCACTTCTAGCTTTTTGTTCATTGAGGAGTCAAGGATTTTCCTGCTGGGTTTGACTTCAAACTTGATCCTCAGACCTCTGCTTTCTGTTAGGATTACAGGTGTGAGCCATCTGCTCCAGACCTCATTCCATTCTTGTATCCAGCCATTAAGAATGTTTTTTTGGGTCAGTCAAGGGCATTGAACTCAGGGCCTGGGCACTGTCCTTGTGAGTCAGCAGCACCCAACAAGAAATAGAATCTGGTTTTCTACAGATGAGAAAATGAGATGAAATGGTCATTCAAAGACAAGTCTGGGTGGGAAGAAGTTGGGGCTGAACCTCTGACTTCATGTCCTTCTAAACAAAAAGTGAGGCAAGCACTAACTTCTTTTTCAAAGTAAAGATTTCAAGACAAAAGGCAAGCAATAAAAGCCATGTACTGAATTGGGAAGGTGGCTCAGTGGTAGAGTGCTTGCCTATCATGCATGAAGCCCTGGGTTCGATTCCTAAGTACCACAATCACAGAAAAAAGCCAGACGTGGTGCTGTGGCTCAAGCGGTTGAGTGCTAGCCTTGAGCACAGAGAGGCTCAAGGACAGCGCCCAGGCCCTGAGTTCAAGCCCCAGGACCAGCCCCTCCCCCCAAAAAAATGTGCTGTGGGATTATTAACAAAAGGCAAAAGGTGGAAACAACCCAAATAACCACCCATGGATGGGCTGGCCAAATTGCGGTACGATCCCCCTGAAGAATATTATTCAGTCATCAAAAAGAACGGCCCCTGACTTGTGTTGTGGACGGTACCTCACGGTACTTTCACAGGTGAGTGAAAGGAGGCTCAGAAGGGCCCAATTCGGGCCCAGCCAGGTGACTATGGCATTTACAGCAGTGGCTCCGTCCTGGACTCCAGGAGCGGTGGTCCTGGCCAGGCGGGAGGGGCTCTCCATGAACCCCAGCAGCGTGCCTGCCCTCCCCAGCACCACCACCCATGTTCCTCACTGGGGAAGATTCTGTGGAACCTCTCTCCTCCTCATGACTGACAGCAGCCCCTTCTAGATCTTCCCATTACCCCAGGGAGGAGGAGCTCACCATAAATGATTCAGGACGTGTCAATCAAGCGACAATGCGAATGGTTCATCTATTTATTCTCGCCTCTCCTGCTTGACGGGCTTTGTGCCCACTCTCTCCTTCAGGGGGAGTTCTCTCTCTCTCTCTCTCTCTCTCTCTCTCTCTCTCTCTCTCTCTCTCTCTCTCTCTCTCTCTCTCTCTCTCTCTCTCTCTCTCTCTGTCATACACACACCCTTTTCTCATTGAAGTGTGGCCTTGGCTCCTATTTTATTCATTATAGAACTTAACAAAAGCCGTGTGCTAACGCAGCCAGGTGAGCGCCTAGAACTCAGAGCTGTCCGGGAATTGCGGGAATCCGTGCGTCTCAGGAGTTTCTGCGTTCATTCAGCTCACCTGGGGAGAGCATGGAGGCCCAGGTGTCCTGACCTCAGAGAGCTCACTTCTTACAGGTCCTGGGTTTCCTGATGGGATGGCTGGTGGGGCTGCAATACCCACTTCCACAGAGGGGGGGCCCACTTTGTCACTTTTTAAGACTTGGCAAGTGTGTGGTTTGGGATATGGTTTGAGCGCGTCCCCCAGCTTCATGGGCCGGAGCCTGGTCCTCAAGCTGGCCGACAGCGGGACCTTTAAGAGGCTGTGACCACTGGGAATAAGCCCTCAGGAGGGAACAATGAAGTTAGTTCTTATGAGGGCCAGAGATGATAAAAAAGACTATTTGCTATCTCACTGTCCACCTATGCACCCACCGATCATCTATTTAACCATCCATCCATCTATCTGTCCATCCATCCATCTGTCCATCTATCCACCCCTCCATCCAAGTCCTAATGGCTCTTTTCTCTGGAAATCCTAACACAAACTCTCTGACCTTCAAGGAAGTTCCAGCATTATTCCCTTGCCTATGAGTCCTGTGCCCCATTTCATCTTTGCTGGCCACACCCCCTTATGATGCGGCTGTGTGAAAAGACACCAGGTTATCAATGAGACAGTGTGTGTGTAGGGAGAGGGGGGAACTACACCTTCGCTGTCTGTAGGAACAGACAGCTTTGGAAGAAGTGATGTGATTGGCTACCAGCTATGATGTACCTCTGGTATCAGTGCCGTGGTTTGTGGGCTACTCAGGATGCACTTAATGGGGAGGGAAATTTGAGCTATGCTTCAGGGTCCTGGTGTTTTGTGTCCTGGTGTTTTTTCTTCTTTTTCTGGTGGTACTGGGGTTTGAACTCAGGGCCTTGTACCTGCTAGTCAGGTGCTCTACCACCACACCACACCTACCTCCAGCCCTTTCCTGCACTGGTTAATTTTGTGTGTGTGTGTGTGTGCGCGGGCGCGCGCTGGTCCTGAAATCAGGGCCTGGGCTCTGTCCCTAGGTGTTTCTGCTCAAGGCTAGCACTCTACCACTGAAGCCACAGCTCCACTTCTGGCTCTTTGGTGGTTAAAGAGTCTCACTGATTTTCCTGCTTGGGCAGGCTTCAAACTGCGATCCTCAGATCTCAGCCTCCAGAGTATCTAGGATTACAGGTGTGAGCCACCAGCACTCAGCCTGCACTGGTTAATTTTGAAATAGAGTCTCATTTCCTCTCTGGGTGTGTGTGTCGGCCTTCAGGCCTCTGTTTATTATTTATTTATTTATGCTGTAGCTGGGATGACAAGTGTGTACAATTACAGCTGATCTCCCTCTGTGCAGACAGAGTCTTCCTGGCTCCTTGGAACTGTGATCCTCCCAATCTTGTGAGCCACCAGGTGTGAGCCACCAGTGCCCAGCCTAGTGCTTTGTTTTGTCTTTTAAACATAGTAACGCAAAGTCACACATACACACATCTAAACAGTGCAAAGCAAAGATTGCTTTGCTTTGTGGTAATAAAGCCAACACTTCACAGCACTGAATCAGTGCTGGGCTTAAATCCAAACCCAAACCAAGCATTACCCTGAACCTAAGTGCTTCACATATATCAGTTCATGAATAAATGTCAGGCGTTTAAAACCAGGGAGACACGAGGTAGAACTTCTGAGTCTCGCTCCTTGTTGGTGGCATCTGACAACTGCTTCCCAGCTACAGGTCTCTGCCAGGAGCTTATAGTTCTGTTTGCCAAAGGTCCATCCATGCTGGCTTCTCTGAACTCTCAAACATCCCAGGTTTTCCTGGCCCTGTCTTCCCCCATTCACCATTGTGGCAACCTGTTGGTCCTGGGACCTCGGGCCAAGACACAATCCATTACCAAGCAGGCAGTCCAGAGCTCATACTGATGTGTACTTGTTCCTGCTTCTGCCTTGCAGTAGATCAGGAGCTGCTTAAGGAAAATAGGTTTTCAGTCTCTGGCCCGGCCCTCCGCGCACTGCCTGGCACAGAGTAGGTTTCATTAAATGCTTGTTAAACAAGTGACGAAAAGCCAAGAAGAGCTTTGCTCCTGGCTGGCCCGGGTAGAATGAAGATGCAGATAATAGCCAATAACATTTACTGAGGACTCACAGATGCCAGCAGCTAATAGTGCCAGGCCCTTCCGGTGCATTATCTAGTTCTCTCTCTAGGCAGCCCCAAGAAGTGTCTCTGGTTAATATCGGATATTTAGGTTGCACAGCATCAGGGCTGGAATTCTCACCCACTTGGCTGGACCGTGCAGCCCAGGGACTATGCCCAGTGTGTGCCAAGGCGATCACAGGGTGGGGAAGGAGACAAGAGTTCCAGAGTCCCCCACGGAGGGCCGCTCCCAGCAACTGGCCCACTTGACTTTGGAGGCTGTTGCTATGGAAACATATCTAACCCCATCCTTAACACCTCCCTCCCTCCCCCCCCCCCCAGCCCTTTCCCCTTTCTAAATGTGCATGGCCCAGGTTTCATGGCTCTAGCTCCTGCTTGCTTGCTTGCTTGCTTTTTTTCCCTGTCAGTTGTGGGACTTGAACTCTGGGCCTGGGCGCTGTCCCTGACCTCTTTTTACCCAAGGCTAGTTCTCTACCACTTTGAGCCCCGTGTGCATATGTCTTGGTTTCCTTCCCCATGGATACAGAGGGACTGCTAAACTCTTAAGTGTCAGACAAGTGCTGTCTCCAGTGACTCTTAAATTCTTCTCCGAAAGGAAAAAGAGGAACCAATAACTTCTTGGACAGCATTGTGCACGCGTGTACACACACACATACACACACACCTTTCCCAAGCTTCCTCTTTGCTCTGGGGTGTGTGGGGTAGGTCAGGCTTCCTGTGTCTCAGGAAGAGAAAACTGGCCTGTGGTCTGCCTGGTTTTAGCTGTCCAACGCTCACCAACCTACGCTTAACGGAGCTCTCCAGACACGGCTGTCACTCGCTGAGCATTTACTATGCTCTCAGATTTCACATTCATTCATCCTTACGCCCATCCCACAAGACAAGCACTATGTGTGTGTGTGTGTGTGTTGGTACGTCCCCTCCTAGCCTGTTGCTGCGTAGTTGGAGGTGGAGTCTTGCGGACTTTCCTGCCCTAGCGTGGCTAGAAATACAGGTAGTGAGCCCTGGGTGCCCAGTTATGGATTGACCATTTTGCTTTAGCTTCTAACTGAGGTAATTGAGCAAGAAGCAGACATAAAAGGCAATTTGATAGGAAAGGAAGATATAGAGAATTTCAGATGGCATAATCTCATAGAAAACCCTAAGGAATTGATGGGAAGCGGTAAGGGGGGTACTTCTATTAAATAATGAGATGTTCAAGATTGCAGGATAAAAGGTCAATATACCAAAAAAAAAAAAAAAAAAAACCTCAGTGTATTTCTACACACTAGTGATCATCTGAAAATGAGATTAAGGAAACTATGCCAGAGCAAAACACTTGAAAAAAATTTGGGGGGGCTGGGAAGGTGGCTCATTGGTAGAGCACTAGCCTTGCATGCCTGAGGCCCTGGGTTCAATTCCTCAGCACCCCATAAGCAGAAAAAAAAGCCGGAAGTGGCGCTGTGGCTCAAGTGGTAGAGCGCTAGCCTTGAGCTGAAGAGCTGAGGGACAGCGCCCAGGCCCAGAGTTCTGGCCCATGACCGGACCCCCCTGCCAAAAAAATTTTTTTTGTGTGTGCCCGTCCTGGGGCTTGAACTCTGGACTTGACACCATCCCTGAGCTCCTTTTGCTCAAGGCACTTGAGCCACAGTGCCATTTCCAGCTTTTTTCTGTGACTAAATGGAAATAAGAGTCTCACTGACTTTCCTGCACTGGCTGGCTTCGACCTGTGATCCTCAGATCTCAGCCTCCTGAGTAGCTAGGATGACAGGCGTGAGCCACCAGTGCCTGGTGTCTGTTTTTTAATACAATCCTACAATTCGTGTGAAAAGGCTAGGGACCCAGAATCAGTAAACTCATCTTGAAAAAGAACAACAAAGTTAGAAGACGGTCATTTCCTGATTGTAAAACTTACTACAATAGCTGGGCACCAGTGGCTCTTATCTCCAAAAAAACACCAGAAAACCGGAAGTGGTGCCATGGCTCAAGTGGTAGAGTGCTTGCCTTGAGCTAAAGAGCTGATGGACAGTCCCCAGGCCCAGAGTTCAAGCCCCATGACCGACAAAAACAACAACAAAACAACAACAAACTTATTATGATAGCCACAGGAACAGCGTCAGTGTTTGTGGTCCCTTATAGGTGTAGCCAGCAGCATGGAAGTGAGTTGGGAAAGTCACACACTGTGGCCAGTTGATTTTCAACAAGAGACTGAGGCCTTTGAGGGGGAAAGAAAGCGTCTTCCATGAAATATGCCGGGACAAGTTGTGAGAAAGTTAAGGGTGGGGGCAGAGCTCAGAGGTAAGAGTATTTTCCTAGCAGGAATGAGGCTGTGGCTTCTACACCCCGACCCCCTGCATGCAATCAAGTAAGAATGAGCCGGGTGCCAGTGGCTCACACCTGTAATCCTAGCTACTCAGGAGGCTGAGGTCTGAGGATCATGGTTCAAAGCCAGCCTAGGCAGAAAAGTCTATGAGAATCTTATCTCTAATGACCCACCAGAAAACCGGAAGTGACTCTTGGCTTATGGTTGGTAGAGTGCTAGCCTTGAGCAAAAAAGAACCCAGGCCCCGAGTTCAAGCCTGTGACTAACCAAAAAAAAAAAGTAAGAATGAAGTTAGAACCCCTACTTCACAGGATCTACAGACATTAACTCCAAATGGATCAAAACCTAGGAACTAAAACTAGAACTCTTACAGAAAAACACCACCAGCATAAATCTTTTGAGACTTCCATTAGGCAATGGGTTTCTTAGAAATGACTCCAAAACCTTAAGTGGTAGAGCCTCGAGCAAAAAAACAAAAACAAAACAACTCAAGGACAGTGTCCAGACCGAGTTCAAGCCCCAGGGTTGGCACGCACACACACACACACACACACACACACACACACACACACACACACACAGCGTGAATAAATAAATGCCAGTCACACAAGACTTCGTGTTACATGATTTCTCTGACAGGAAGTGTTTGAAATTGGCAAGTCTATAGAAGACATCTGAGACAGAGATAAAAATGTCAAAATCTGTCAAATTGAAGTTTTGGCCACATGGGTGTCTATTTTATATTCTATTTGAAACAATATGCAGCAGGTGTGCATCAGTGTACCCAGTTACTGGTTAAGATGTGGGGGGGGGGGCGGTCTTTTTACCTGGGCTGGCTTTGAACCGCCATCCTCCTGCTTTCTGCCTCCTGAGTAACTATAATTATACCTGGCTTCTAGCAACTTTTTATTCAGACAATATTCTCTCTACAAGGGAATGGTTTAGTGTGGCTGGTTAACTTTAAAACAAAACGGAACAAAGCAAAACAAAAAACTGTTGCTCTTTCTTTTATTTCATGTGGAGCCGACAAATCTCGTAGCAGGCCTACGTGTGTGTGTGTGTGTGTGTGTGTGTGTGTGTGTGTGTGTAAGCTTTCTCTATTTGTAATCTGAAGTCAGGCCTGTGACTTGCCACTGTGGGCTGGGACTTAGGGGCAGGTCTGGGGGTCTGGGGGTCTGGGCAGAGGGCTCCTCATGATGCCAGCTGTGTGGGTTTCCTTGGAAGACAGCATCGCCCCCATGCCCCCAGCGGGGTTCCATGGCTTGCGGGGAGGAAGGGGGTGGGTTGGAAATGCCTTCCCCAGCTCATTTGCCCAGGATTTAAGCAGTATTTCTAGGGCTTTGGCTGAGAAGAAATGTAGCTTGCAGCAAATCCTTGTGCAATGGTTTTCCTCAAACATCTGGAGGAGTGCACTCATGGAGGCCTCCAGGGGCTGTGGACCAGTGAGGATAGAACAGAGTGAGTGTGATATTTATGTAACCCTGGGCTGGGGGCGGTGGGGAGGGGGAAGGTGTCTCCCAGACACTGTACTGGGCCAGGCAGGGGGGAGACTGACCCCCTTGCCCCCCTGAGAAGCTTCCCTGCGGGCCAAGGACCGTGGGGATGAGAAGTACCTCCCCTCACTCCCAGACATGTCCACTGCAGGCCTACTGTGTGCCAGACCCCGGGCCCAACATGGGGGAACTCCACCTTGATGAATCTCCTGTTCCCGCAGAGGCAAGCCCCTTTCCGCAGGGACCAAAGGGCGTCCGTGAGGGTGGAGGGCTGGTATTCTAGAAATCAGCCCTTCCCGCAGGTGCTTGTGCCACCCGTGTGTTTTGGAACTGACAAAGTGCCCGAGTGAGCCAGGCACTGGTGGCTCCATGCCTGACCTCCAAGCCACTCAGCAGGCTGAGCTCTGAGGATTGTGGTTTGAAGCCAGCCTGGGCAGACAAATCTGAGAGACTTTCTTTTTTTTTCCTGTTGGTTGTGCGGCTTGAACTCTGGGCCTGGGCGCTGTGCCTCAGCTCTTCAGCTCAAGGCCAGCACTCTACCATTTGAGCCACAGCGCCACTTCTGTCTTTTTCTGCTTATGGGGTTCTGACGAATCAAACCCAGGGCCTCATGCATGCAAGGCAAGCACTCTACCACTAAGCCACCTTCCCAGCCCTGAGAGACTCTTATCTCCAGTTAGCCACCAAAGATGTGTGGCTCAAGTGGCAGGGTGCCAGCCTTGAGTGAAAAGTCCAAGCAAGACCTTGATGCCCTGAGTTCAAGCCTCCGTGTGCGCGTGCACACACTCACCTGATAGACATCAGCTCCAAGGTGAAACATTCGCATTGGCTGCTTTCCTCTGAGGCTCCGTGCTCCTTGCAGGGCCTTGCTGGCTTTGGGCCTGTGGTAGAGCAGAGTGCTGTGGTGGAGCATGTGACACAGGAAGCTGCTCACCTGTCCGCAGTCAGGAAGCGGAGAGGCAGGGATGGGGTTCCAATGTTCCCTCCCGCGCACACACAGCCCACTTCCAGGTCTCCACCACTCCGGCAGCATCAGATGCTGGAGATGCAGCCTTTAGCATATGGTCTTGGAGGACCATTTCAGATCCAAATCATTATTGTTCCCCAGCTAAAGTTGGGGCCCGCAGCACCACCTGCCACAGACGTACCAGCCTCCATGGGCTCGCTCAGGGATCCAGGCCGTTCTGTTCGGTGTTCACTCTACCTTGGGCTCCCAGAATGCCTGCTGAGAGCGTCTTCAGCCTCCAGCTTCAGGAGCCCAGGTTTGTAGGGCTCATCCTGCCACTGGTCGGAACTCAGCTGCTTCCAGGACCCATTTATGGGTCTCGGAGAATGAAGATGTGAATTCAGCATTGAGGGCCGGTGTGCATGCCAGAAGGAGTGTCCAATGCATCGATGGTGGGGATGAGACAGTTCTTGAGCCAGGCATGGCGGCTCACAGCCGTGATCTCAGTCTCAGGAGGCTGGCAAGTTCAAGTCTAACTTGGGCTGCTGGGTGAGATCCTTTCTTAGAAACAAATGAACAGGGCACCTGTGCCTTCCACCCATCCAGGGCGTCCTACAGCCGTCCCTCCCCCTTGGTCTTCTGAGTCAACCCGGCCTCCTTGGACAAGCTTGCTCGCCTTCCCAACCTCCACAGGAATGCTGAGATGCTGACTACAGTGCCTGAGTATGAAGAATGAGTGAGCTGGGACAGGAGAAACAAGTTTTAAGTCTAGCACTTGCTACAAGTACACGTTAGCCAGGCCCGGTAGCACACACCTGTAATCCCAACACTCAGCAATGCTGAGGTGGGAGGATTTTAAGTTCAAGGGTGACCTAGACAACCCAGGGGAGTTGTCTCGTGACACAAGAATGAATGAATGAGTGAGCTGATTAATTAGAGGTGAATCATGATTTAGAAGAGGCTGTCCGGTGCTTTTTAAGCCCAGGGTTTGACTTCCTGCTACCACGTAGGAGCTGTGTAATGACTGTGGTGAGTGGCTCGGTCACTTTGACCTCCCTGTATCTCTGACACAAGGCTGCCCCGCTCAGCAGTGGCATTGGAATTAAAGGCAATAAATAAAGCAAAGCAGAGTTTACCGTGACACCAAGTGAAGTGCCCGCTGGGATCAGCCAGTGCAGTCGTTATCATTGAGTAAGCGTTCCTGACATCATTCCTCACTCGATCCCCACAGCTCCTCCCCAGAGACAGAGAAACCACTGTGGCACGGGATATCCAAAGGGGAAGACCAACCCGCGAAGAAGAGTGGTGCGGATGAATGAATGAATGCGGAGAGGAAGGAATGAATGAATCACCTCGGTCGTGCGTGTCTCGCCGGCGGCAGGAGCGTTGCAGTCTCCATTTCTCGGAGCAATGATGATGTCTGCCAACATAAATTAACTTGCCTACATCAATGAGTCATTTGGCAGAAATAACTGCTTTGTCCCCGGTGCTCAGGGGGGAAAGGGGGGGGGAGGGTTGCAATGCCTTGATGACTCAAGATGTAAGAACTAGCTCTCTCTCTCTCTCTCTCTCTCTCTCTCTCTCTCTCTCTCTCTCTCTCTCTCTCTCTCTCTCTCTCTCTCTCTCTCTCTCTCTCCAGAAGCATGCCTCTCCCCTGAACCATATAACCTGTTGATTGTCCTCCGATCGAAGGCAGGTCCAGGCCTCCGGCCCACCTCCCTTCCGGCCAGGTCGGGGTCAGCCCTGAGTGCCTTCCATCCCTCCCAGCCTTGGCTGTTCCCACACTCTACCAGGTAGCCGGGGAGGCTTCAGGACCCTGCAGCCAGGAAGATCAAAGGCTGAGACCACAGGGCCCAGAGAGGAAGAATGAAGGGCTTGGGAGCTGGCGGGGATGGACCTAATTACCGACTCTTTAGGGGTTTATGAGATGCCCCGGAGGCCGCTGGCTGCAGGATGGCTTTTGCCTGTATCCTAGAGACCAGAGCTGAGTCCTGAGCGGGCAGAACAGAAAAGAAGTTGATGTCACACAGGAAAAGAAACTTGATGACTTCTAAAGTGATCATCTGCTACCTGAAACTGAGTTCTGGAAGATTCCTCCTCTATCTCCCCGGCCTTTTCTTTTTGGCCAGCCCTGGAGCTTGAACTCAGGGCCTGAGCACTGAGCTTCTTTTGCTCAAGGTTAGCACTCTACCAGTTGAGCCACAGCACCACTTCCAGCTTTTTCTGTGTATGTGGGACTGAGGAATCGACCTCGGGGCTTCATGCGTGCTAGGCAAGCACTCTACCACTGAGCCACCTTCCTGGCCCCTTGGCTGTGTGTTCTATCTTAATGTTCTTTGACCCTTCGGCATATGCTGGCCTTGGGATCCCCACCAGGATGAAAACATCCCCAGGGACAAGGGCCATGCCCGTGTGGGAGGCTTCCCTGCCCCCTAAACAGTGCACAGATGATATTTACCAAGTGATGGGCTTTAGCCCCTTCTGATATTTGCTGAGCTCATGGTTCTTTCTCCAGAGGGACTTGAAATCTCCATAAAAAAATACACATGTAACTAACGGAAAGGCAGCTGATGGCTCTAGGTGAAGAGCAAGCAGGAAACGCTGAAGGGCCGGACCTGCGATTAATAAGGTTAATTTCGCTGTACACCTCCTCGTTTCCAATCAAGGGCCTGGATTGGAGGAGGGGCGTGGCAGGATGGAAGGCGTGTTGTTTTATTCGGGGGATAGATGAGAGATTAATTTTTAAGTCTTATTTAAATAACTCTCCAAGAGACACTCCAGATGAAATTGCTTTTAATGGGCCAACTTAGCACTAGCTGTTGAATGCTCAAGTAGGCAGAATGAAATCTCAGTGCGTTTTATACTTGAACTTGTCATCTATTGTCTGGCCTGCCCTGTCTACACATGGAGCATGGTTTTCTCTCTTGAGTCTGAGGCCTTCTGCATGGCCGGAGACCCGTCCCTTCCCGCTTCCTCTTCTATCACCAAACTGAGATCTGGGGGGACAAGCAGGAGATTCTAGATTTTTTTTTAAAGTTTTTTCTTCAGGGGATGGGAAGGCAGAGCTGTCCATTCAGTAGAAAGGAGAGTGTGAGCTACATCCAAACTCTGACTCAAGACTGGTGATCTACCACTTGAGCCACAGTTCCATTTCTGGCTTTTTGGTGGTTTCATGGAGAGAAGAGTCTCATGAACTTTCTTGGTCCTCAGAACCCTGATCCTCAGCTCTCAGCTTCCTGAGTAGTTAGGATGACCATCGGTGCCTGGCCAGTGTATATAATTTAGTTTTAGCCGGGCGCCGGTGGCTCACGCCTGTCATCCTAGCTACTCAGGAGGCTGAGATCTGAGGATTGTGGTTCAAAGCCAGCCCAGGCAGAAAAGTCCATGAGACTCTTATCGCCAATGAACCACCAAAAAGAAAACCAGAAGAGTTGCTGTGTCTCAAGTGGTAGAGAGCTAACCTTGAGCTGAAGAGGTGAGGGACAGCACCCAGGCCCAGAGTTCAGGCCCCACAACCATCAACACCACCACCACCACCAACAACACAAAAATATAATTTAGTTTTAAAAGTAGCTGTGCCTCCTTCCCTCTCAAAGTAGAGTGCCCACTCTGGGGACACAGGGACCCACAATTGGGCGGGGGGCAGTATCTAGTTAACAAACTACAGTACAGTCTATTCAGGTTTTCTGTTTTGTTTTGAGACAAAGTCTCATGTGTAAGCCAGGTTCTTTCAGATCCTCCAGCCTCAGCCTCCTGAGCACTGGGGTTACAAGCGTGTTACTGCAGGATCATGTTTGGGGCTGTTTCGATCCTAAAGTGTGAAGTGGAACAGACCTCTGTTCACTGCTTCAACAAGGGGGCAGGCTTGGCCGTGCAGCCCCTCGCTGGGTCCCCCAAGGACCCCTTGTCTGTTTCCTGTCGGGTCAGAATGAGATGGGGGGGGAGGGGGAGGCTTTTAGCACAGTGCCTAGCACATAGTAACAGCTCAATAAACGAGGGTGGCGCTCATTAGCCAGGTGCTAATTGCCCCCATGGAAAAGTGTGAAGAATGCATGGGAGCCTGGCACAGATCGAGGCGCTGGGTTCAAGCCAAGCGCAGGGCTGCAGCTGGAGCTGGAGACTTGGGGGCAGGGGGATTGCCTGAGCAGATAGCCCTGCCCTCTGCAAAACAAAACCGGAAATAAGGACATCGGTCATCAGCTCTTCTCCCTGGGCTCAACTGGGCTCATTAGAGGACTCAAGAGACCAAAGTGGGCACCTGATGTAGGAGTGTGTCTGCCGCTTGCTTCCTCCCTCCCTCCCTCCCTCCTTCCTTTCTCTCGTTCTTTCTTCTTGCCAGTCCTGGGCCTTGAATTGAGGGCCTGGGTACTGTCTCTGAGCTTTTTTTAAAAATCTGCTCAAAGCTAACACCCTACCACTTGAACCACAGCTCTACTTCTGGCTTTTCTTGGTGGTGAATTGGAGATGAGAGTCGCATGGACCTTCCTGCCTAGGCTGGCTTCCAATTTTGATCCTCAGATCTCAGCCACCTGAGAAGCTGCAATGACAGGCTGAGCCATCAGCACCCGGCCATGTCTGTCTAATTCATCCAGCTTGTCATCTTCTCTGCCTTGAATGGAGAGAGACAAGGAGGACATTGGAAGAGTCAGGGCTGGCGCTCGCTTGTGCGCTCTCTCTCTCTCTCTCTCTCTCTCTTTCTTTCTCCACCTCTTCCTCAAGCTCTCTACTACTCAAGCCACGCCCCCAGTCCCATGGTGGGTGGGGCTTTCTCCTGTGACCAAGAGGACCTGTGGACAGGAAACTGACCAGCCTGGAGGAAGAGGCGGGCCTTGTGGTGGCCTGTGGCTCTGCCCCCCTGCCTTCCCCTTCCAGTCCCATCCCTGCCAGATCCCGGGTCTTCCTTCCATGAGAAATGAAGCTACACCCGACCGGCCAGTCTGCTTGGCTGCCGCTTTGATCTGTTCCCAGCCACAGCTATTATTCACTTTGCCACCCCCTGACTTCCTCTTTCTCAGCTTCAGAAAAAAAGGGCGGGGGGGGGGGGTAGGGTGGGGGGAATAGATAAAAAGAGCCAACAGGAGCGAATGACTGAGCACCGGCGCGTTTTGCAGATCCTCATGTCAACCCACGAGGTGGATTTTATCCTGTAATTCCTGGTTTATAGGCAAGAACACAACTCTGGTGGGTGTCTGTGGCTCACGCCTGTCATCCTAGCTACTCAGGAGGCTGAGATCTGAGGATCACGGTTCAAAGCCAGCCAGCTGAGGCAGGAAAGTCCTTATCTCCAATGACCCATCAAAAACCTGGAAATGGAGGTGTGGCTCAAGTGGTAGGGCACCTGCTTTGAGTGGAAATGCTAAGGAACAGCACCCAGAGTTCAAGCCCCAGTATGGGCACACACAAAGTAAGTTGACCAGTAAGTAAGGTCAAACCCAGGGCTACCTGTTTCTTCTTCCTACCCCCTTCCCAGGGTGGGCAGGGGGGAGGGACTTCCCCAGGGAGGTGCCAGGCCCGGCCTCCAGCCAGTCCTTCAGCACGTGGCTGCGTGAGCCAGGGAGGGACTGCGTGAGAGCAGGTATGTAAGTGTGGGAGTGTGAGCGGGCGTGATCTGTGCCCACGTGAGCTGCCCGTGGGAGCTTGTGGCTTTCACACAGGGCAGGGAAGGGACTGGGTGGGAGTCAGGCCTGGATGGGCAGGGGTAGAGTGAAGGCCCCCAGGTCCTCCTCTTCCTCCTCTTCCTCCTCCTCCTCTGCCTCCCCCTCCTCTTTCTCTTTCTCACCCCTCCCCGGGGGATTGTAGCCCGCAGCTGGGCGACACTGGGCTGGGGCAGCGGGGAGGCGGTGGGGGGGGGTACTGGGGGGGGGGAGGCTGCCTTCCCAGGTTCCTGGTGGCTGGCTGTTTGGTCAGCTGGTAGCAATTTAACCATTACACCCCAGTGAGAGCATCCAAGACATTTCCTACAGGAGGAGAAAGGGGAAGACTAAGAGCAGAAGAATGCAGGGGCGGGGGAGGGGGGGGAGGGGGGAGGGCAGGGATGCGAAACAGCTCTATTAAGAAGGAAGAGGAAAGGAAGCGGGGCTCCATTGTGGCCTCCCGAGCCGAGCCGGGAGCAGCAACGCGGAGGAAGCCGGCCCTGAGACCTGGGAGACGGTGGCTGGACACCTGGTCTCTTCTGCTGAATCCAGGGGCAGGCCCAAGACCCAGATGGGGGCCGCCTGAGCAAACCGTGCCCGAAGGTGATCCTTCAAAACAGGACCCACCGGCTCCCCACCATGGGTTTGAAAAATGAGATGCATTTCCGTTCTTCAAAACAAACTAAACCAAAACAAAGCCAAAGCTGGGCTCCGATGGCTCACGTCTGTCATCCTAGCTCTTCAGGAGGCTGAGATCTAGAGGATCACAGTTGGAAGCCAGAAAACTCTGCTAGATTCCAGCTCCCAAATAACCAGCACAAAGCCAGGCTGGAGGTGTGGCTCAAGGGGTAGAGTATCAGCCTAACAAGAGTTCAAACACACTAACACTTCTCAGCTGCCTGGTAACTGCTCAGACATTCCCTCAGCAGCCCCAGGCATTGAACACCAACCACTTTACCACCCCAAAGAAACCTTTGTGAATCCCATTTTCCAGGTGAGGAAACTGAGACCCAGAGAAGGTTTAAGTGACATCTCAGCTTCAAATGACTATCATGGTACTGGCAGAGCTGGGGGTTAAAACTAAGGAGGGACTCTAACTCTGTTTCTTCCCGTGACCCCTCAGACACACACGATACTCTAAAGACCAGCCTCTCCAAATATAAAATCTGCCACCTAAGTAGGGTGACTGACCATCTCAATTTGTCCAACTTGAAGGAGTTCTGGGATGCCAGGCCTTCAGGGCTGGCTGAGTTCATTTCCTGGTGCTAAAACCAGATACCACCGACTTGGTAATGTATAAAGAATAGAGGGTGCTTAACTAGGTGTGCAGTACACATCTGTAATCCCGGCACTCTGAAAGCTGAGGCAGTAAGATTATGAGTTCCGGGTTGGCCGGCCTAATGAAGAAAAACAATAGAAGTTTATTTAGAGCAAGTGTACTATCTCTGCTCTCTCCTCCTCCTCCTTCTTCCTCCCCCCACCCCCCCACCTTTCCTGCCTCCCTAGGTTTGTTTTTTCAGGCTGGCCTCGAACTCATGATCCTCCCCTCTCAGTCTCCGAAGTGCTGGGATTACAGACATGCCCTATCACCTCTGGCTTCTCTTCTTGTTCTTAGAAAGCCCCTAACGCCCTCCTGGGACCTGCCCTGGAGACCTCATTGAGTCCTGAGGCCAAAATACCCTCAGCACTGGCTCTGGGAGCTTAGTCTACACACACACACACACACACACACACACACACACACACACACACACACACACACACACACACACACACACACACACACACACACACACACACACACACACACACACACACACACACACACACACACACACACACACACACACACACACACACGCTCACGCAGGCCTCTCTGGCCTCCTCTCTGAGCTCTCTGCTCCTCCGGATCTTGCTGAGGGCAGGGCCTGGTCGAGCCATGGCTGCATAAGGTTTGTGAAGTCACCTTACAGTCCTGCGCACTGAAGTTAAAGCCTTCGTTAAAATATGTAAACCAGGAAAAGCAATGGAAATGCCTGAAATGGTGTAATAAAACACATCCTTCTGCCGATCAGGGTGAAAAATAGCCCCGAGGTGGGCAAACCAAGATTCTGTCAGTATGCCAAGCAATGTACACACACGCACGCAGTTATTCACACTCAAAATCACAGGAGCAGAGGAAGCTGATGGAATGGTAGATTTACATGCACTGGTAGCGCCCATCTGTAAGCCCAGCTAATCAGGAAGCTGAGACCTGCTCATCAGGGTTCGAGGCCGGCCCACGCAGACAAATCCAACTCTTGTCTCCAAGGAGCCATCAGAAAGCCAGCAGTGAAGGCATCTCTCACGTGGTAGAGCGCCAGCCTTGAGAGAGGGAGGAGGGCCCTGAGTTCAATCCCTGGGCATACTGGACTATTCCCTCAGCATGCAAAAAGAGACGTGAGGATCAGCAAATTGCTTCTGGGTTGATTTTTCTGGTGGGCCTGAGAGTCTGCTGTATTTAAGGAGCAGCCCCTCGGATCGCAGACACCTGGTGCTGATAAACTGTATCCAGGGTTATTCTTCTTTCCTAAAGCTAATTTTGTGTGTGTGTGTGTGTGTGTGTGTGTGTGTGTGTGTGTGTGTGTGTGTGTGTGTGTGTGTGTGTGTGTGTGTGTGTGTGAAATATCTTTTGGCTGTGCTAAGAGCTCCCTGAGAGATAAACAGAACTTTAGGGTTACCCCAAAGGCTAGCCTCCCAGTTCCTGGGGAGGGGGTAAACATGGCCTACCCCCCCCACCTCCACTCCTACTCTCCCTACCTAATTATTGTGACTATTTACAATAACCTTTTATGCGTGGGCCTTAACTGGGTTTTCTAAGGCCTCAGCCTTGCCTGATGCGTAGCTTTTGAATGTAATTGATGATGGGTTTGGCTGTCTTTGTCCCCATGTCTGGTTGAGAGGGGGATGCACACACATTCACACACACACACACACACACACACACCCTCCGGGGCACATACTCAGTGAACAACACTCCTTTTCCTTCGAGATGCAAATAACCATAAAAACCTCTCCTGTTGGTTTGTTCGTTTTTGAGACAGGGTCTCCCTGTGTAGCCCAGGCTGGCCTTGAACTCCGATCCTCCTGCCTCAGTGTCTAGGGTGCTGGGATTATAGGCTTGTGTCACCTGTGCCTGGCATGGAGCTCCCATAGCCAGTCCTGGGGCTTGAACTCGGGGCTTGGGCACCATCCCCTTTTGCTCAAGGCTAGCACTCTACCACTTGAGCCATAGTGCCACTTCCATTTTTTTCTGTTCATATGGTACTGAGGAATGGAACCCAGGGCTTCATGCATGTTAGGCAAGCACTCTACCACTAAGCCACTAAGCCACATTCCCAGCTGAGCTCCATAATTTGAGTGCTTCTAATCCATCGCATCCCCAAACCATGATTCTTTCAATATGTGTATGGGATGGGTGGGGGGAGCAGACATCAGCCCATTCTACTGGCAGGGACACAGAGAATCAGAGAGGTTCAGTAACTTCCTCAGTCACCCAGCACTGTTTGAACTCAAGGCCCTCAGGCCCCCCTGGTGCCACGGAGGTACCCAGGCCCCGAGGGCTCCGCCAGGCTCCTTTCTGGATGTCTGAAGAACTTTGTATTCTGAGCCCACGTCCGGAGCCCAGAAGTGCGGCTGAGATTCGCAGACTCCGTCGCTCTTTGGCACTGCGGGAAAACAATCTTGTCTCCATTGATTCCCCTTGCAGCGTGGCCGGGACGGCCTGGTCTGGTGCCCGTGTGGGGTCAGGCCGAGGAAGCCACAAACCTGGCAGGCTTTGGGCCACAGGCAAACTTCTTTCTCTCTCTCTTCTTTGTTCTTTTGCAGACCCCAGAAGCTCAGAGCACACGCCGCGGGGGGGTGGGGTGGGAGAGGGGTGCTTGAGCGCCCTCCCCCCCCTCTTTCCCTTCTCTGAGACAAGGTCTCCGAAACTGCAAAGCCCAAGCTGGCCTCAAGCTAATGATCCTCCTGCCTCAGCATCGCAGCTGCTGGGACTACAGGCACGAACCACCTTGCTCAAACCTGAGCATGCCCTGCAGGTCTCTCCCATCCCTACAGACCACATTGTGAGGTCAAGGCACTGGGGCCCCCAGGACACAGCCCTGAGCACCGTTATAGCTGGATACTGAGAAACACAGGCACTGACACACCTTAAAGAAGTATACTTCCGGCTGGCTTCAGAATAGAATCTGGATTCCATTCACTGCCCCAGTCCTCTTACACTGGCTGTGTGGTGGTGAGCCCAGTGCACAACCTCTCTGGACCTTCTTGTCGCCAGGTATAAAATGGAGCTGATAGTGCCTGCTTGCTGGCTTGTGAGGGCTAAAGGATGTGGACAGAAGAGGTGGCCTGTGTGTTCAAGGTGGGGTCTCCGATCTGAGAAGCAGACATAGCGCGAGACACCGTGTCTTTAAAAGAGAATGGAATTTTGCTCAGCATGAATTTACTTTTTCCCCTCCCTCCCTCCCTTCCTTCCTTCCTTCCTTCCTTGTTTGTTTTTTAATCTGTGTGAGTACTGAGCTTGAATCCAGGTCTTCTCCCTGTCACTCGGCTTTTTTGCTCCAAGCAAGTGCTCTAGCATTTGAGCCACAGGTCCCCTTCTGGCTTTTGGGATGGTTAATTAGAGATAAACATCTCACCAACTTTCCTGGCTGAGCTGGCCTCCACCTGCAATCCTCAGATCGCAGCCTCCTGAGCAGCTAGGATTTCAGACACAAGCCACCAGCACCAGTCTGAATTCTTGAAACATCACCTCGAGGGCCGGGCATGCAGCTCAGGAGTAGAACTCTGGTGATTGTGGGCAAAGCCTGTGAGTTCCACACCTAGCACCTCAGAAAGGAAACACACAACAGCCAGAACCTAAATGGCCTTATACATTATATGTTGACTACTGAACTATCTGGAGTTCCCCTCTAATTCCCACTCCATCCGTGGGGGGAAGGAGAGGGGGTGACCTTCCAGGCTGGCATCTGGGAGTCAGGTGTGAGCCCAATTAACCTGCAGGCCTGGGGGGGACCATTAGCTTCTGCTCCCCGACTCCCCTTTAATGGACAGGCTCCACAAGCCAGGAAACCCAGTTACCTCCCCCTCCTCTGTCGCCCTAGGCCTGCCGTTCATAAACCCATTTGCGCTCCCCAGAGAAGGGGGGGAGTGACTGGCAATTGTCTCTCGATAAGTTAACCCTGCAACAGAGCCAGGCAGCCCAGGGGTGATGATCCCTGTCCCCTATGGTGCCCCCCAACCTCTGCCAAATGGCACAAGCAGGAAGAGGAGGCACTGGGCGCAGAGAAAGGTCCTGGGGCCACCGAGTCCCCCGCATGGTACAGACCAGTTGTAGCAAGACCAGTGAATGCTCAGCTCACCAGGCACAGAGTGGCACAGGGTTATTCGCAGTGGCTGGGGCGGGCAGCCTTCCTGCTGTCATCCGGGGACCCTGGCCTCAAGGGGCTACACGTGCGCTTGAAATCCCACCATGAGTTACTTCAGAACGCTTCCAAACCTTCATCGGAGATAAGAGTCTCCTGGACTTCCCTGCCCAGGCTGGCTTTGAATCGTGATCCTCAGATCTCAACCTCCTAAGTAGCTGGGATTACAGGTGGGAGCCACCAGGCCGGTGGGCCCTCCGGCCTGTCCCTTTCTATCCTGTTACCTTGCTTTGTTTTCTTCTTCTCCACCCTCGTCACTCTCTCCGTAACTCATTGTTTCTGGCGTCAGTACTTTTCTTCTCCACTTAAATGTCAACTCGTTGGCAAAGCGGAGCTCTTGTCTAGATGAAGGAAGCAAATAAAAAGTTAATAAGTGATTGCCACTTGTGACGCAGGAAACAGCTCCGTGAGAGAGAAACATGCCTGGTGGTTGTGGCCCGGCTTGCCTGGGGGTGGGGTCAGGGAAAGTCTCCCCTGAAGGTGACGCTTCACAGAAGAAGCCTGATGGGCCAGAAGAAGCCAGCCTGGGAGGTGGCACAGCACAGGAGAAGAGAAAGCTCTGGTCTTGAGGAAGAGTCGGCTTTTTTTGTTTGTCTGAACTCAGAGCTCCCGGTTCCCCCTTGGCGTGGCTAGCTAGCGCTCTACCACTTGAGTTATGCCTCCAGACCAACATTTTGCTGGTAAATCAGAGATGGAGTCTTGTGGCCTTGTCTGCCCAGGCTGGCTTTGAATCACAATCCTCTAGACCTCAGCTTCCTGAGTAGCTAGAATAACAGGCATGAGCCACTACGGTTGGCTTTATCTGGTTTTTGTTTTCGTTGGTTTGTTTTTGGACAAGATGGCACCGTGTTGGCCCCAGGCTTGATTTTGTGGCCTCCTTAGTCTTCAGAGTGCTGGGATTACAGGTGTGCTCCATCACATCTATTACTAGATGAGGTGTTTTCAATAAAAATTCACCATAAGAGCTGGGCATGGTGGGACATGCCTATAATCTCAACACTCAGGAGGCTGAGATAGGGAATCGGAAGCCCCCAAGCCAGCCTGGTTGCATAGCAAAATTCCACCTCAGAAATTAAAGATTTATATATATATATATATATATATATATATATATATACACACACACATATATATGTATACACACATACATACATATGTATGTGTGTATATATATATGAACTGAAATGTGCTTTCCTTCCACACAGATTTCAAAGACCTGGTAGATAAAAGTGTAAACTATCCCACCAACATTTGTTTTACAGTGATTACAAGTTCAAACAATTATAATATTGGTGGTGTAATGGGAAGGAGTGGGCTACCTTTTTTTTTCTTTTTTGTCGGTCGTGGGGCCTGAACTCTGGGCCTGGGCGCTGTCCCTCAGCTCTTCAGCTCAAGGCTAGCACTCTACCACTTGAGCCACAGTACCACTTCCGGCTTTTTTCTTTTTGCTTATGTGGTGCTGAGGAATCGAACCCAGGGCCTCATGCATGCAAGGCAAGCACTCTACCACTGAGCCACCTTCCCAGGCCCGCCCTGAGTATCTTAATAGAGGTAATTTCAGTTGCTTCTTTGCCCCTTCAAAGTGATGGCTAAGCCAGTTTCTGATGGTTCACGTCTATACTCCTAGCTACTCAGGAGGCTGAGATTTGAGGATCACAGCTCAAAGCCAGCTCAAACAGGAACGTCTTTGAGACTCTTGTGTCCAATTATGTACCAAAAAAGCTGGAAGTGGAGCTGTGGCTCAAGTAGTTGAGTGCTAGCTTTGAGCACAAAAGCTCAGGGATGATGCCCAGACCCAGAGTTCAAGCCCCAGGTCTGATAGATACACACACACACACACACACACACACACACACACACACACGAATGTGGGTTTGAAGAGCACACCAGGAGTTGTTCTCAGCTCTGCTACCTGTGGCGAGTCTGTATTACTCCCTTGTGAAATGAATGTGTTCCACTTGAGGGGATGTGGAGGCTGACGGTTGAGCACCTTCAAGGCCGCACCTGCCCTGAAGGCTGGTCTCCACTGTGCCTAGCATGGTGCCTGGGACAGGAATGCCATCCTGTCAGCCACGGCTGCAGGAAGGAAGTTAGAGTGTGTGTGGGGGTGACAGATCCTGGCGCCCAGCTGGGGTGTAGAACAGGTGCACGAGCCCTCCGACGCTGCCCACAGCCGGGATCTGGCCAAGAATAGAAGCCGCCCGGCTGGCTGGCTGGAGCCCTTTCCTGGAGTGACGGGTGGCAGGTGCGTGTGGCAGCCAGGCAGGTGCGTGTGGCAGCGGAAGTCCGGAGGTGCTGCTTAGGACCCCTTGCTCCTCCCACCCCTAATGTAGCCTTTCTGACCCTGGGGCCCACATCCCTTCCAATGGCAGAGAGGTTGCTGCAGACCCATCTCTTCTATGGTGATTGCCTATAGCCAACAACCACTAATCAGTGAGCACTTAATTAGGCACCAACACTATGCAAAAACCCCCAGAGGAGGGGACTGAGGCCATTGGTATCAGGTCACTTCTAGAGAATTCAGCAAACAGTGGCAGAAGAAAGTCCCTATTTCCAAAGAGCTCTGGTCCACATCCCAGAAGGGCTGTCATGGGACCATTGTCCAGACCCAGTTGTGGTCACCTGGAGGAGGCAGTAACAGCTTGGCCAGGCCTAGGACTCATGACCCAGGCCTGGGACTCATGACCACCCCTAGAGTTGGTGGTCAAGAGACACCCCCCAAGCCAGCTATCGGTGGCTCACGTCTGTCATCCTAGCTACTCAGGAGGCTGAGATCTAAGGATCACAGTTCAAAGCTAGCCTGGGCAGGAAAAGCTGTGAGACTCTGATCTCCAATAACCCACCAGAAAACCGGAAGTGGCGCTGTAGCTCAAATGGTAGAGCGCTTGCCTTGAGCTGAAGAGCTGAGGGACAGCGCCCAGGCCCCACAACTGGAAAAAAAAAAATCCCCATTTCCCCCACCCCCCTCAGAGGAAAATGAAACTTACCCAGGAGATTAGAGTTAGAGCAAGCTAACCCCCCCTAAAACTACATAAAATGTTTAGTCACATATGTTGCTGTGTCAGTCTCCAGAAAAGGGACTCCCCGAGGGGGGTAATAAGAAAAACTCCCACTGGTAAGGAGGTCAAGCAGGAGCTGCCACCGATCCCAGGAACAATTGCTAACGATGAGCTTTGGGGCTAGGCTGGAATTTACCTAGTTTATTATCTCACCAAGCACCCAGTGGCTCATGCCTGTAATCCTAACTACCAGGAGGCTGAGATCTGAGGACTACAATTTGAAGCAATCATTGTTCAAAGCCATCCTTGGGCAGCAAAGTCCTAAGACTCTTTTTTTTGTTGGTCGTGGGGCCTGAACTCTGAGCCTGGGTGCTGTCCCTCAGCTCTTCAGCTCAAGGCAAGCACGCCATCAATTGAGCCACAGCACCACTTCTGGCTCTTTCTGCTTGTGTGGTGCTAAGGAATCAAACTCAGGACTTCATGCATGCAAATCAAGCACTCTACCACTAAGCCACCTTCCCAGTCCTCCATGCGACTCTTATCTCCAATGAAACACCAAAAAGCTAGAAGTGGAGCGTGGCTCAAGTGGTAGAGTGCCAGCCTTGAGCACAAAAGCTCAGGGGCAGTGCCCAGGCCCTGAGTTCAAGCCCCAGGGACCACGCAAAAGAGTCCCCTCTCCTTTCCACCTCTCCTCCTCTCCCTTCTGCCCTCTGCAGAGGAATTGAAGTTGGGTACTCTGCCCAAGGGCAATGATCAGAGCTCCTAAGTCACAGAACTTGGTTCTTCAGCCCTGGGGACAGAAGACAAAAAGTCCCAGAGGCCCACAATCTCCTTCACCTGCAACTTTTGAGCTTTGGGGTCAAGATCAGAGCGGCAAAGAGTGAGGAAGGGAACTCACGCCGGCTGAGTCACCCAGAGCGGACCAGCCTGGGTTTCCTGGAAGCGGCTAAACCAACGGGGTGTGTAGGGTCCTTGCTGGTCACTTGGAAATTACAACTTCTGATGGTTCTTGTTGTTGTTTAAAACATTGGTTAATTCTTAGGGACAGATCTGCCACGTGGCCCTGAGTTGTCAGTTATCCCATTTGTGAATACTTTTTTACACAACTCCCCAACACAGGAAATGCAGGAAACGGGCACCAGTTGATTTGGACACACACACACACACACACACACACACACACACACACTATGATGGCCACTGGGCGGACCATGGTGATGTCAAATGGCAGTCCGCCAATGGACATGTGGTTCACCTTCCTGATCTGCATATTGTGTTTCCATTGGTTCAGATTTCAGAGTCATCTGCGTGTGGTGGTTTTTCTTCTTCTCTTCAAGGTTACACACCAGGCAGAGGGCAAACTCCCCTTGTGGCCCTCTGGCCACAGCTAGATTGAAGAACTGTCATCTTGAGTGGTCATTTCCTCTTGGGAAAAAGGCCCCAGAGAGGTTATGAAACCCAGCACTGCACAGAAGAGGCAAGTGTTGACGACCCAGAGAGATGGAGGCAAAGAGTAGCCTCCTAACCCCGTCTTTCCTGTCTAGAGCCTTCCAGAACTCCATTTCCCCCAAGAGTCTCTCTCTCTCTCTCTCTCTCTCTCCTGTAATATTTAATCTTATTTGTTGTGCCAGTCCTTGGGCTTGAACTCAAGACCTGGGCACTGTCCCAGGTCTTTTTTTTTTTTTTTCTCCAGGCTGGCACTCTACTGCTTGAGCCACAGCTCCACTTCTGGCTTTTTGGAGGTTCATTGGAAGTAAGAGTCTCCTGGACTCATACCTGTAGTATCTGGGATTCCAGGCTTGGAGCCACCAAGACCTGGCTTGAGTATCTCTTCTTTAACTCAATTCAATTAGCCCTGGAATTTGGGTGGAGAGAAATCAGACCCAGGTTACTTTAATTATTATGTTTGATTTTATCTTATAAGACTCAGGCAGATGAATTGAATATGCAAATGGGTCCAAAACAATGCATAATTTAAGATCCTTAAATAAACAGAGGGAGGGGCGATTGAGTAACCTGGCTACCTACTTTCTCTGAAGCAATTTTCTAAGAATATCATCACCTTTTAGATGTTATTTTTTCTTGGTGGGTCTTGGAACTTGCACTCAGGGCCTAGGTGCTATCCCTGAGCTTTTGTGCTCAAGGCTAGCAAAGCGCTCTACCACTTGAGCCACAACTCCACTTCTGGTTTTTTGGTGGTTAATTGGAGATAAGAGTCTTGTGGACTTTCCTTCCCGGAGCTGGTTTTGAAACACAATCCTCAGATCTCAGCCTCCTGAGGTAGCTAGGATTACAGGTGTGAGCCACCAGCACCTGGCTGGATTTTAGTTCTTTAGCAGACAGGAAGACATGAAGCAGAAGTAGATAGAACTATCACACTTACCCAGTAACCTAGAGAGGTGGTGATGTTAAAATACTGTATAGAAGCCAAGTGCTGGTGGCTCAAGCCTGTAATCCTAGCTACTCAGGAGGCTGCGATCTGAGGATCGCAGTTTAAAGACAGCCCAGGCAGCAAAGTCCATGAGACTCTAATCTCCAATTAACCACCAGAAAATTAGAAGTGACGCTGTGGCTCAAAGTGGTAGAGCATGAGCCTTGAGCTGAAGAGCTCAGGAACAGCACTCAGGCCCAGAGTTCAAGCCCAACGACCGACAAAAGAAACAAACAAACAAAAACTGTGTAGACAAATGTCACTTATTCATTTAATTTGGATTTCACATCTGAAAGGCATCTCAAGCAAGCTTTTCTTTACGGTGGTGCTAGCTATATGTTTGATTAAGTATATTTGAGGTTTGATAAGTATATTTGAGTGGAAATAAATTGTCATGGGTGCCCTAGATATCAAAAAGGAACTTCGGGCTCAGCACTGGTGTCTCACGCCTGTAATCCCAGCTACTCGGAGGGTTGAGATCTGAGGATCATGGTTCAAGGCTAGTCCAGGCAGGAAAGTCTGTGAGACTCTTATCTTCAATGAACCACCTTAAGCTATCAGTGGAGCTAGGGCTCAAGTAGGAGAGCACCAGCTAGCCTTGAGCAAAACTGAAATAAAATAAAATAAACACCAACAAAGCCAAGCCATGCCCGGTGCTTCTCTTGGGCAGGAGCAATGGCTCTGCTCCGTGGTGGCTGCACAGGCCCCAGGAGGAGCCCCCTCGGGTCCACTGTGGCCCGGTTATCTGCTCAGCTCACATGTGTTCATGCTGGAGAGGCCTCTGGGCCCATCCGCGCCTCTTCCCAAAGGACAAGAGGGACTCAGGGTGACAGCCCCTGGGAGCTTCTTTTTTGTTGGTGGTGGTGGTTGTGGGGCTTGAACTCAGGGCCTGGGCGCTGTCCCTGAGCCTCTTTGTGCTCAAGGCCAGCCTCTACCACTTGAGCCACAGCGCCACTTCTGCCTTTTGAGTGGTTCATTGGAGAGAAAAGTCTCACAGGAGGGCTGGGAATGTGGCTCAGTGGTAGAGTGCTCACCTAGCATGCATGAAGCCCTGGCTTCTATTTCTCAGTATCACATACACAGACAAGGCAGAAGCGGTGCTGTGGCTCAAGTGGTACAGTGCTAGTCTTGAGCAAAAAGAAGCTTAGGGACAGTGTCCAGGCCCTGAGTTCAAGTCCCAGAACTGGCAAAAAAAAAAAAAAAAGGCTCACGGGGATTTTTCCGCCCAGGCTGGCTTTAAACTGAGATCCTCAGATCTCAGCCTCCTGCGTAGCTAGGGTTACAGTGTGAGCTACTAGCACCTGGCTCCCTGGGGGCTTCTAATTGGAGTCTACGTATGATCAGATTTCATTCCATCTCTCGCCATCTACTTTGAATTTTGGGAGGGGTAGTGGGGGTTCAGAGAGCTCTGGCATGCTCTTCCTTCTTTCCTTCTTTCCTTCCTTCCTTCCTTCCTTCCTTCCTTCCTTCCTTCCTTCCTTCCTTCCTTCCTTCCTTCCTTCCTTTCTTCCTTTCTTCCTTCCTTCTTTTCTTTCTTTCTGTCTTCATTCATTCACTTCTTTTTTCAATGTGTGTGCCAGGCTTCAGGCTTGAAGTCAGGGCCTAAGCTCTATCCCGGAGCTTTTTTTCCCTTCTTCTCAAGACTAGTGCTCTACCACTTGAGCCACAACTGCACTTCTGCGTACTTGATGGTTCATTGGAGTCTTACTGACTTTCCTATCCGGGCTGGCTTTGAACCAGCATTCTCGGATCTCAGCCTCCCAAGTAGCTAGGATTACAGGTGGAGCTGTCAGTTGTCTCTACCTCTCAACCCCCTGCTGGGCACTTGCCTGGGCACCCTCCTGTCTCTCGGGTGGGTTTCACGGTGGTGGCAGTGAAGTCCCTCGTGCACAGCGCAGCACCGGGCCCAGGGTTCTGGCCGCCAGTGATACAGGAAGGCCACCAGGAGCCGCTGGGGGAAGCCTAAGGGACGAGCACTCGGGGGGAGTGTCCCACCCTGCCACGTCCCCCACCACAATGAACTGCAGGTCAGGGACTGGGCCAGGCGCCAGCCACCGTGGGACAGGAAGTCCAGTGTGAGCCCCTGTCCCAGAGGGAACACCAGATTGTAAGCAATGGTGCGTGATCCTAAGCCGAGCCAGGACTGGGGGGTTGGGGGGGGGGATGACAGCCAAGATATGTGGCTGGTACTCAGAACAAAAGCCAAGCAGGTTGGGTCCAGCTGAGCGGTTCTGCACAAAGGCGGGGGCTGGGTTGACAGTGTGGGCGTGGCTCGGTGTTTGTGTTGGGTGCTGGCCGTGGGTCGGGTGCGTGCTGCCAGCGGAAGAGCACCTGGCTAGCCCAGGCCCATCAATGTCTAAATACTGGTAGGAGAATGGGAGCCAACCACCCCAGACCCTGCCACCGCAGGCCAAGAATCCCAGGCAGCACTGCAAGCTCAGGGCCCTTTCCAAGGGGAAGGAAAACCCATCAATCAAGGCCAGGCTGAAGCCAGGCCCAGCAGGCTCAGAGGCCGATCTGCAGATCCCCAGGTGGGCGAGCAGCGATACAGCCCCGCCCCCCCCCAGGGTTCCATCCCCAACATCGCAAAACACACAAATATGCACTTGCAGATACACAGGAATCAGTTACTTATACTCCCAGTTTCTCAGGAGAGAGAGACAAGATGATGGAGGTCCCTGGCCAACTGTGGTAACATTAGCACAAAAGACCCTATCTTTAAAAAAAGAAAGCAAAAGGACTGAAATGCGTGGCCCAAGTGGCTCAGAGCCCTGCGTTCAGTCTCCAGCAATTCTATCTTTCCCCCTAAATCCCAGTAATTATTACTGGGATTACAGCTGAAAACGGAGACTAAGAACCTGTTACATAAGCCCATTCATCTATCCATCTATCATTCACCTATGTACTTATCCATCCATTCATCTATTCATGTATTCATTATCCACATCCATCCATCCATTTATTTATGCACTAAATAACTGGGGCCAGGGCACATTCATTTATCTGGGACACTAATAATTTATCTGGTCCTCAACCTAAGAGCCTAGTACCTGGCATTTAGGTCCTGCCGTCTGAGCAGGGTGTACCCCACTTCATGATGCCATAGACTAGCACTCTCTAAATAGTAACAGGACAGGCCAGAAAGTCTAGTCCAAGAGTGAAGTGCAGTATTACATGCCTGTAATCCCAACCACTCAGGAGATGGAGATAGGACAAGCACAGTCCAAGCCAGCCTGGGCAAAAACATGAGACCCTATGTGAAGAATCAACTAAAGCAAAAAGGACTGGATGCATGAGAGCGGTGGTGGTGCTTGTGCCCTGAGTTCCGTTCCTAATACTGGGGGGAAAAAGCAAGAGCAATTCTGGGCTGCCAGTGGGTGGGTGGCCGACGCCGAAGTCCTGACCCTCACTGGCCTCCCAATCACTTGCAGAGTACAAATTAATTTCTGTGCTAGTCAAAGAAGAAGATCAGGAACATGGTCGCTTGACAGGAGTCACAGGACAGAATGCGGCTCAAAGCCCAAGAGCAGTGTGGATTCCGGCCTGGAGAGAGGGTGGAGCCTGTCTTGCCCAGGCCTACGCGCGCACGCGCGCACACCACAGTCACCCAGACGGTGAGGGATCCGTTGCACCAGGCGGCCAGCAGCAAGAGGGGACGGCTCCCTGGAGGGTCAGGTGTGCCCCTTACCAGCTTCCCACCTTCTCCTAGCAGCAAATCCACCACGAGAGAAGGTTTGTAGAAATAAGACCCCCCCCCCCAACACTAAACAGACAGTTGGGTGCTTGTGGCTCACACCTGTCATCCTAGTTACTCAGGAGGCTGAGATCTGAGGATGGTGGTTCAAAGTCAGGCTGGGCAGGCTCTCATCTCCCATTAACCATCAAAGAGGGGGAAAGGGAAGCGGTGGCTCAAGGGCTGGAGTGTTAGTCTTGCACTAAAAAGCTGAGGGGCAGTGCCCAGGCCCCGAGTTAAAGCCCTAGTACTGGCACAAAAGTTAAATAAACAGAGGCTCAGTATATCATAGTCCATGTCAAAGAGTTAAAGAAATTCTGGCTCAGGTACATTGAATATCTTTGAACCATTTTCTCAAATCATACAGTGGCTGCCAAAGCTCCAGCCATGAACCAACCTCCAGGTTGAGTCAGGCACCAAGCCCAGTTCTTCTTGTACTTTTCCTTTATCTCATTTAATCCCCACAGGTCCATGCTGGAGCAGTGTTACCTTTTATTTATTTATTTTGCTGGTCCTGAGGCTTGAGCTCTGGGCCTGAGCGCTGTTCCTGAGCCTCTCTGTGCTCAAGGCTACCACTTTCCCACTTGAGCCACACCATGTCTGAATTTTTCTGAGTAGTTTATTGGAGATGAGAGTCTCATGGATTTTCCAGGTGGGAGGGAGACGGGGGTGGGGGAGGGTGGGGTGGGGTGGGTGGGGTGCTGGCTTTGAACCATGATCCCCAGATCTCAGCTTCCTGAGTAGCTAGGATTACAGGAGTGAGCCACTGGCACCCAGCTTATTTTACCTTTAAATGAGCTGGTATGGCAAATCACAGTGGGAGAATTGGGGGACATGGAAGACCAAGTCTCCAGAAGTAGAGAGGGGGCTGGGAAGGTGGCTCAGTGGCAGAGTGCTTGCCTTGCATGCATGAGGCCCTGGGGTCAATTCCTCAGCACCACATAAGCAGAAAACACCGGAAGTGGCGCTGTAGCTCAAGTGGTAGAGCGCTAGCCTTGAGCTGAAGAGCTGAGGGACAGCGCCCAGGCCCAGAGTTCAAGCCCCACAACCGACAAAAAAAAAAAAAAAAAGAACTAGAGAGGGGTGATAAGAAAGGTTCTCAGGGGGTAAAGATGAACAAAAATAGGAAGGCTAGTGATAGAGGGGGACAGGGGAGGAACACAGGAGCTCAGAGATTTTGGGGAAACTGAGGTAGGCATGTAGGCCAAGTGATGAGAACATAGACAAGCTAAAAAGATTTGTTTTTTTTTTTTCTTTTTGGTAGCCTTGAAGGCTTTTGATCACTGGGGTGGTATTGGCTGACGATATTTGTTCCCCCCTCCACCACCATGGGTTAATTATTGTAGCTGCTCCTTTGCAGAGAAAGCCAGGGTTATCTGTGGTTGTTCAGCGGTGAGGGCGGAATGGGGCTGATAAGGGACGAGGTGGTGGCTGCTCAGATGGTTGGAAGCCCGTTCAGAAATAAGAGTGGGAGGTGGGAACTATGGGAGGGAGCGAGCGGGGGGGGGGGGGTGGCTGGGAAGGGAAATGGTGACCGGAGATGGCCCCGAGGCCCCCGTGCCTCCAGAGCCAGCTGTCTGGAACCAGGGTCAGCATCCTTATTACTCCCCCCCACACACACACATACACATACACACACAGGTCCTGGAATCTTATCATTGTCCTGTATCACAAGACCTGGTTCTCCCTTTATTTTTTACTCTCCATTCTTTTCTACACGTAAACACCATCCTGAGCTGGGTGTGGTGGCACTCCTTTATAATCCCAGCTACTTTGGAGGTAAAGATAGGAGGATCGAGGTGCAAAGCCAGCTTGGGCAAAAATATGAGACGCTATCCTGAAAATAACTAAAGCAAAACAACAACAACAAAGGCTGGAAAGTATGGCTCAAGTGGTACAGTGCTTGCCTAGTAAGCAGGAAGTCATGAGTTCAAATTCTAGTATCATGAAAAAGAAAAATTCTTAGGCTGGGAAGGTGGCTGAGTGGTAGAGTGCTTGCCTAGCATGCATGGGCTCGATTCCTCAGCACCACATACACAGAAAAAGCCAGAAGTGGCACTGTGGCTCAAGTGGTAGAGTGTTATCCTTGAGCAAAAGAAGCTCAGGGACAGTGCTTAGGCCCTGAGTTCAAACCCCAGGACTGGCAAAAAAAAAAAATTCTTGCTGGGCACCAGTGGCTCACATCTGTAATTCTAGCTACTCAAGAGACTGAGATCTGAGGATCAAAGTTCAGAGCCAGCCTGGGTACGCAAATCTCAGAGACCCTGTGTGTGTGTGGGGGGGGGGGTTGGCACTGGATATCAAATCTAGGGTTTTACCTGTGCTAGGCACATGCGTATGCACTGAGTTACAACCCCACCAGCCTCCAGCTAAGGAAGGAATTCTTTGAAGAAAAACGAATCACTTCATAGTTTGGTTGCATACATAAAAACAGAACCGAGAAATCTGTTGAAATTGGTTTAAGAAGGGGGAGTGAATGGGGAGAGTAGCAGAAGGGGTTAAGGTTGATCAGAATACATTGCACTCCTGTATGGAAATGTCATAATGACCACCCGCCCCCCCCCCATGAATACATGCTAATACATAAGCCAACCAAAAAAAACAGGGGAGGGAAGAAGAAGGAAAAGGAGAAGAAGGAGGAGGAGGAGGGGGAGGAGGAGGAGGAGGAAGGGGAGGGGGAGGGGGAGGAGGGGGAAGAGGAGGAAGGGGAGGAGGGGGAGAGGCAGAGGGAAGAGGAGGAGGGGATATTGACAAAGAAGAGAAGGAGAAAGGAAGAAGAGGAAGAAAGAGAAAAACAGAGAGAGAGAGAAAGAGAAAGAGGAAGTAAAGGGGAGAGAAGTAACTTCAAATCTCTTGCAAACAACGGGTCGGCTTCCGGCTTTCCTTCCTCCCTGGGAATGGATGTCTTGGCTGTGAACACTCAGCATTTTATCCTGTAATGTAACATGAGCGTGTAAACATCTCCCACCTTCTAGACTCCTCATTCCCTTATTTCTAGGGTCAACACTCTTCTTTTTTGTTTGTTTAACAATCTTTAAGGAATGCTTTAAAAAAAATAGCTTACTGGCTACACTACAAGCAAATAAACAATGTGGCCCGGGGATTTGCTAGCCGGTAGCTTTGTCCTGTGTGGCTGGACTGCAGGAAGATCCTGGACAGTCAGCTCTGTCCTTTCGAACTGTTCCCCTTGGATAATTTCCCAGGAATGAGATTACCGGATCAATGAGCAGCAACGTAGTTAATGACCCTAAGAGATACTGCTGTATTATTTAAAGTTCACCAACCACCAACTTCAGTTTACATTGTATGCTCCTGGAGCAGGTGGAAAAGGAGATTGTGTTTTCCTTTCCCTCATTGATGATTTCTTTTTTTAAGTGTATTTTTTGTTTCTGGTGCTCTACCACTTGAGCCACAGCGCTCCATTGGTTCGTTGGAGGGAAGAATCACACATACTTTTCTGCCTGGGCTGGCTTCGGAGCGGGCTCCCGAGATCTCAGCTTTCCTGACTTAGCTGTAGATTACAGGTGTGACCACCGGTGCTCGGCTTCGGATCGTTTCTTTCTTTTTTTAAGAGCTGGGGAATTTCATGGTGTGTTCAGATGTTCCCTGTTGAGTAATTTTCAGAGAATTGAAAGGCAGCTACCGTGGGTCCCTTTCCGCAGTGGAGAAACAGAGGTTCTGCCAGTTCAAACACAGGTTCCCCACCCCCCACCCCCAGCCAGGTCGGTAGCATTTCTGTGACAGACAAGCCCCTGAGCCCTTCTGGCTCTGAGGCAGCAGAAAGGACTTAGAAAGTAGGTCGAGGAATTAATCCTGCTGCTTCCAGTAATTAGAGTAGACAATAGGTTGAAAGGGCAGGGGGGAGGGGGAGGGGATGCTGCCCCAGGGTCTCTCCCAAGACCCAGACAGGCCCTCTGCACTGCTCAGGGTGCAGCCCTGCACATTTTCTGCTATCTTCTTGTTCTTTAGGCTTTTCTCTCCATCTGTGGGAAGTCAGCTGGTCCCAGAACTGGAAATGTATCTCCTGGGAACCATGGCGTCTCTCCCTCGCCCCCCCCCACCACACACACCCTGTTTTTTGTTTTTGTTTTTGTTTTGTTGTTGTCAGTTATTCAGGCTTTGGAGCTTGAACTCACAGTCTAGGTACTGTGCCTAAACTTTTGTGCTCAAGGCTAGTGCTCTACCACTTGAGCCACAGCTCCACTTCTAGCTTTTTAGTGGTTCATGGGAGATAAAAGAATCTCACAGACTTTCCTGCCCAGGCTGGCTTTGAACTGTGATCCTCAGATCTCAGCCTCCTGAGTAGCTAGGATTACAGTATGAGCCACCGATGTCTGGCTTGTATTTAATTTGTTTTTGTTTGTTTGTTTGTTTTGGTCGGTTGTGGGGCTTGAACTCTGGGCCTGGGCGCTGTCCCTCAGCTCCTCAGCTCAAGACAAGCACTCTATCACTTGAACCACAGCGCTACTCCCAGTTTTCTGGTGGTTTAGTGGAGATGAGAATTTCATGGACTTTCTTGCCCAGGCTGGCTTTGAACCGTGATCCTCAGATCTCAGACTCCTGAGTAGCTAGGATTACAGCCACCGATGCCTGGCTTATATTTAAAGTTTTTTAAACTCATGATTCCAGCCAATCAAAACATGTTTGCAAACCTGTATACATCCACCCAGTACCTCAGCAAGTGGGTTCAGGAAGAGCTACTCCACCTTCTATCTTGGTCTGCCTCTAACCCCACATTTCTACCTCTCCCTGCTCTCTTCCTGGACCCCACTGGGAAACAAACCACAGCGTCTCCTGGAAGATGGATGCGGGCTAGAAATGGACCCGTGCTGGTGTCTCTACCCTACGCGCAGGCCTCGGTGAAACTGAAGGCAGGCGGGCTCACTTGACCACCTCAGATGGTCCTGACCCAAACAAGATGGGTTCATTAGGAAGACTTCGGTCTCTCTGAGACGAAGGACAGGACAAAGATGGAGAATGGAGGAGAAGCCTCCCAAGGAACAGGGAGGGCTGTGGGAGTATTGGGGGAGAAGGCTGTGGTAGAGAGAAAACGGGGGGCTTCAGGTTGGCAGGCATCCGTCCTGTACCCTGGAATTTCCAAGCAGATGAACCATGCGGCTTTCTAAGGCCAGGATTTGCAGGATTTGTTCCGAGCATTCAGCTTGGGCCCACCAGGAATACAAGCCGCAGCAGAGAACCTGGCGAACACACCCACCCATCTGCTTTCTCCACCAGTGCCGAGATTTCCGCTTTCCGCTAAGGCATCCGAAATGAGTTGATACAGCCTCATTAATTAAGCCTAACAAGCGGTGTGGCCACCAATTAAGAAATGGGAAGGTCTTCCTGCTTCTCTGAGGCTGAATTTTAGAACTCCTGCAGGAGAAGCATTGCCTTGCTGATTGGGCCAAGGGTGGTGCTGGGTGGCTGGGCTCAGAGCTGGCCTGGACAGGTGCTATGACTCAGATCTAGACTGTACCCCACAAAGGTCTTGTGTTCAAGGCTTGGTGCTATGGGAGAAAGTTAGGTCATTGGGGGCGTGGCTTGTCAAAAGTGGGTGTGGCTTATCTCTGGTTTTCTCTCTTTCCTTTCAGGCTTGCAGTAAATGGGGCTTCATAGCCTCCACCCAGAGCAACAGGCTAATCAGTTATGGACCAAAGCCACCAAAGCTGTAAGTCAAACTTTTTTCTCTTTGTAAGTTCATGACTTCTAATACTTGTTGCAGTCATGGAGGACTGAGCTGGTAGCTGAGAGTGGGGTTAGCCAGAGAGGGGAGCTAAGTGAGATCTAGGTGGGGGAGGTGGCAGGGATAAGGCAGGCTGTTCAAAGGGCTGGAGGTAGGGAAAATGGAATTGGCTGAGGTTGTGCCCATCTTCATTTCCGTCTCTTAAAACTGCCAAGTGTTTTTCTAGGTTTGGATCACTGAGCGTGGGGCTTCCTGACCTGGAAGACTTTGTGTTGTGGCTGGCCAGCTTGGGGTTTGCTGCCTCTCCCCACTTCCCCCCAGCTTTACCCCAAGAGGGTTTTGGAGTGAGTGGAGGGGGTTGAGCTTCTGGGGATGCGATCACAAACATGCCAGGCAAGCCCCTCTACCACCGGTGGCTCCCTTGAGTTTTGCTTGCCTGTGGTTCATACCTGTTTCTTTTTTGGGAGCAGTACCATTTTCCTTGCATCAGTCACTTTGGCTGCAGTAACAAACATCTCCACATGTCGAAGGCTTCCAGCAGCAAACAATCATTGCACGTTTGTTACATGTGACTGGCTAGGCAAGACCTCTGCGTCCAGCTCCCCTCATTCTGAGATGCCAGCGGAGGGGACCAGCAAAAGGGAAACAATAATGCCCTCTACCACAATTTCCCTGAACTCACAAGGCATTACTGTTAAACAAATCTTTAAAAGTCGAGGTTGAGCCGGGGGTATGTTCAGGAGTAGAGCATGTCCCTATCTCAAAGCCTTGGGGTTGATCACCAGGATCAGGTATACACAAAAGAGTGGAGATTATTTGTTCTTCTAAAACAAGAGATTTGTCTGGGCCCAGTGACATTACTCCTGTCATCCCAGCTTCTTGGGAGGCAGACCCCAGGAGGATTGTGATTAGAGGCTAGCTAAGGCAAAAAACGTTTACAAATCCTCCTCCTCAGCTAGTCAAGTGCTGGGAGGACTTGATCTGGCCTGCCCTTACAGCTGAATAAGAAAAACTTGGTCCAAGCCAGCAAAAGGTATAAATATATTAAAAAAAAAAAAAAAAAGGCTAAAAGGGCTGGGAAGGTGGCTCAGTGGTAGAGTGCTTGCCTTGCATACATGAGGCCCTGGGTTCCATTCCTCAGCACCACATAAGCAGGGAAAAAAAAACTGGAAGTGGTGCTGTGGCTCAAGTGGTAGAGCACTAGCCTTGAGCTGAAGAACTGAGGGACAGGCCCAGAGTTCAGGCCCCACGACCGGACCCCCCCCAAAAAAAGGCTAAAGCAAAATAAGGCTGGAGGCATGGCTCAAGCCATAGAGCACCTTCCTAGCAAGCTCCAGGTACTGAGTTCAAACCCCAGTGTTATAAAAGGAGAAGTGTAAGGGAGTAGGGGGTGGGGGGTGGTAGGGACTCCGGCGATTCCGGGAATGTTCCAGGAGCACAAACCCAAATCTTTGATTCCCTTGGACTTCGTATCATGGGTGGGAGAAGGTGGGTGGCCATTCCAGATTTTGTGTCTGTATTCCAAACAGGAGCACCAAACAGTCCCTTTTATTCATTTTTCCAGGATGTTCTCTTCCTCCCCCCCACCTCCCCCCGCCAGCCTCTTGTCACATTGTGCAGACCTAAGCTCTGATTGCTGGGAAGGCAATGATTTAGCTTGTTCTACGTTTGGCAGAAGTGGGCAGAAGAGGAGGAGGTAGACATACATCGAGCTTTGTTCCACCATTGGTATCTACTGATGAAACCCTGGTTTCCTTCCTTCCTCTCCGGGCTGGGGAACCGACTGTCCATTACAGTTGTCTGCCCTTTCCTGCCCTCCTGCCCAAAGGGAGGGGCCCCGGGCCCCCAGTGTTCCAGGGATAAGAAGTGGTTGGCTGACTCCCGTGACAATCACTCTCCTCATGGTTGCTCTTGAGATTCCTGTGCGTTCCCTGCTTCCTGTCCTCCCTTGTCCAGTTTTTCTGTTGCTTCTGTGAGTCACCCACAACTTTCCACTGAGTTTCCGGCTTTGTTCTCTGTTACTTACAACCACAGACTTTTGACTCCTACCCTTTCACTGACACTGAATGAAAGCTGGGGCTCTCTGCTATTTTCTTTTACGCATCTAGAATTTTACCAGTGCTGTCTTGTTTACGCACCTGATGCCTTCCCCCGCCCCCCCCATCAGACTGTAAGCCGTGTGAAGGCAAGGGAATGTGACCAGCTTAGGTTACTGCGCAGACCCCATGGTAATGCATTCCTAAGGTTGAGTCTTTGGGAAAGTTTGTTTAAATGAAGGAAGGAAGTCTTAGCCATTTGGAAGGCAGAACTGGAATTTACATGTGGTTTATAGATTCTAGTTGTTCAAAGTTTTTGGAGGTAACTCACTGTGGTTTTAAGGATTGATACAGTGGTGGAAGAGAGTACAGCAGTGTACACCTGTAATCACAGCTACGCCAGGAGGCAGAGATGGGATGATCTCCAGTTCAGTCCAGGCAAAAAGCAGAAGAGCCTATGTGATAAACCACCTAAGAGAGTTTGAGGTGTCAGACCTGATCTGAGGATTAGGGTTCAAAGCCAGCACAGGCAGGAAAGTCTGTGAGACTCTTATCTCCAGTGAACCACCAGAAAACCAGAAGTGGTGCTGTGGTTCAAAGTGGTAGATGAGTCAAAGAGCTTGAGTAAAAGAGCTCAGGGACAGTGCCCAGGCCCTGAGTTCAAACCCCATGACCAACAAGAAAGACAGCAAGCAACCAACCAAGAAAGGGCTTTAGTTATGGCTTAAGTAGTAGAGCTCTTGCCTAGCAAGTGGGAGGCTGAGTTGAAACCTCAGTACCACCAGAACGAACAAAGAGTTGCTGGTTCCATCAGGGATAATGAAATAGGGGCTAAAACCCTCCATAAGATATGTGTTTGTGCAGTTGTTGAGTGGGGGGGCAGGGGAGGAGAAGGCCTGTGTTTGCAGATGCTAGAAGAATGGCTCTCAAATGCATTTGACCTTCAGCTTGCTCAGGCAGGGTCGAGCCCCCTGATGATGGCCGCTGCTTTGTGGTGAGTGTCCTGGGATTTGGTAGTGTTGGCAAGCATCGCGTGGGAGCTGGGCTTCCGGGAGCCCCAAGACTGAGTTTTTAGTAAACCGGGGGAGCACACTCGTTTTAGTTCTGTCTCCTGCATCGTAGTAACTCACTTAGTAGGTTTCCTAGAAAGTGGCGCTTAGTCATGCAACAAACCAGAGCTGAGAGGCGTACACAGTTGTTCTGAGGCCCTGGGCAGGCTGGCCTGCTCGGGGTCCCTCTGTGGACTCTCACGTGAGCGGAGACCTGCTGACTGGCTGCAGACCATAGACAGACTACAGAGGTGGGCCCATCGGGTGGGGGTCTGGGGACTGCACCGCCCCCCAAGTCCAGCTGAGACAATCCACAGACCATAGAAACAACACTTCCCACAACCACATATGACTAGTTTTTCTACACAAATGCAAGTTAAAAACAGATTTATTTCAAAGCCTAAGTAATGTCTTTGTATTGTTGCATCCTTTCTCCAGCAACAGATTCAGGGGTACACCAGTGGGATTTGGAGGGCAAGGGTTAAAAAAAAAAAAAGACACTCTGGCTGGGCTCAGGACTATAATCCTAGCTATTCAGGAGGCTGAGATCTGAGGATTGTGGTTCAAAGCCAGCCAGGGCAGGAAAGTCCATGAGACTCTTATCTCCAATACACTACTAAAATAGCTAGAAGTGGAGCTGTGGCTCAAGTGGTAGAGTACTAGCCTTGAGCAGGAAAGATCAGGGACAGTGCCCAGGCTGAGTTCAAGCACCAGAATGGGCGCGTGCACACACACACACACACACACACACACACACACATGACACCATGGTACTTAGTGTTGGGGTGAGATTGGAATCACCCAGCAGAAGGGGCAGGTGCTTGGTGTAAGGCCTCTTTCACCTATGGAAGCCCCCAAGGGACAAGTCTAGTCCTGGCCATGTGGTATGGCACCCAAGGGTTCTTACTAGAAGCTGAAGATTGCATTCAATTTCTTGTGACAATTTGCATACATTAAGTGTCTATGTATTGAGACCCTGTGGTAATAAGTTTGTAATGAGTTTTGTTCTGGTTTTGAGTTTTTGCTTTGTTTTTCTTGTTTGTTTTTGCTTTTTGAGAGGTGGCGGAGAGGCTGGTATTAGCTCCACTTCTGACTTTTGGTGTGGTTAATTGAAGATAACAGTCTCATAGACTTTCTGGCCTGGGCTCTGAGTTCAAACTTTGATCCTTAGATCTCAGCCTCCTGAGTAGCTAGGATGACAGGTGTGAGTCACCAGTGCTCAGCTGAGTTTTTGGGTTTTTTGTTTTTGAGACAGGGTCTTGCTTTTGTGGCCCAGGCTGGCCTTAAACTCAAGATGCTTTGCCTCTGAAGTGCTGGATGAATATGAGTATTCATCCAAGCCAGTACTAGGTCTGGCTTTGTAGTGTCTTATTGTTTAGCTATGTATTTGGCAGTAGTGGGCCTTGCATATGCTCAGTGGACACTCAATCACTTGAGCCATGCCTCTAGTCCAACTTTATGCCAGGATCAAGTGTTATAGACTTTTCTATCTAGGCTAGTCTCAAACCTGGTTCCTCCAGATATCAGCCTCTTCATTAGTAGCTAGGATTACAGATGTGAGCCACCAGCACCAGCAGCAGCAGCAGTATTATTATTATTATTATTATTATTATTATTATTATTATTATTATTATTATTATTGTCAGTTGTAGGGCTTGAACTCTGGGCCTGAGCACTATCTTGGAGCTCTTTTTGATCAAGGCTAGTACTCTACCACCTTTGAGCCACAGTTCCACTTCCAGTTTTCTGATAATTAATTGGAGATCAGAGTTTTATGGACTTTCCTGCTCAGGCTGGCTTTGAACTGGAATCCTCAGATCTCAGCCTCCTGAGTAGCTAGGATGACAGGCGAGAGCCAGTGGTTTGCAGTATTGATTTTTTAAAGTGGCATTACAGAGAGAAAGAGAGACAGAGACAGGGAAGGAAAGGAGGCCAGGGGCCCTCCTTGTCCTCCAGGCTGCCCTCCCTGAGCTGGCTTCCCCGGCCAGCAGATGGCTGCATGCAAACTCGGCTCACATTCTACCAGCTTAGTGACGCCAGGAGAAAAGAAAGCCGTTCCCCGTGGTTTCAGTCACAGAATGGCTGCCATTCACCCGCGCTTCTTCAGAGGCCGGCCCCCTCCTGGGCGCGTCCACCCCTCCACCATGCCCTCATTCACTCCCCACGAGGGCTCCCTGATGGCTCAGCTACTATTATTCCACTTCAAAGGGGGAAGGCTGAGGTTACATAAACTCGCCCAAGGTCACCTGGCTACCAAATGGCAGAGCTGGCATCCGGGCTCTTGGATCTGTACCAGCCACCATTACCTGGCACCTCAAAGCCTGTGTTGAACCCCTCCCCCCATCCCCTGGAGCCAGGCTCACACATGTTATCCTAGCTACTCAGGAAGCCGAGATCTGGGGATCCAGGTGTTCTAAGCCAGCTCAGACAGGAAAGTCCATGAGCCTGTTAGAGACCTTTATCTCCAATAAACCACAAGAAAGAAAAAGAGAGAGAAAGGAAAGAAAGAAAGAAAGAAAGAAAGAAAGAAAGAAAGGAAGGAAGGAAGGAAGGAAGGAAGGAAGGAAGGAAGGAAGGAAGGAAGAAAGGAAGGAAGGAAGAAAGGGAGGGAGGGAGGGAGGGAGGAGAGAGGGAAAGAGAAGAAGAAGAAGAGAGAGAAGAAAAAGGAAAAGGAAAAGGAAGTAGAGGTGTGGTAGAGTATATCTGAGGGACAGAACCCAGGCCTTGAGTTCAAGCCCCAGGACCAGCACATACACACACACGAAGTAACGCCTCTGGATACTTTTCAATGATTTCTACTTTGAAAGTGTCTCCACTCTCCACAGCAGAGAAAGGGCTCAGCTCACACAGTCGCTCACGACTGTTCATGTCTGAGCAAGAGGCATGGTGGAACAAGGTGGGGAGGTAGGGAGGGATGAACTGGGGGCTGTGGGAGCACACACGGGACCTGCCTTTCTGAAAAACAATGTGTCAACCGCTATTAAACACTCTAAACACCCAACCCCCCTTGACCCAGCAATTCTAGGGATCGATGCCAAGTCCCTAAGCAGAGATGTACAAGAAAGATGGTCCTCCGTGGTAGCAACCAAATGATCAGAGACCATCTCAGTGTCCGTCAACTAGGGATCTCAGCCGGGCACATAATGGCCTATCAGTATGATCCAATGTATAGTCCAAAAATTGTACCTATTGAAGTGCTCGGGCAAAGGTGGGCTATCAAAAAAGGCAGGGCGTGAAATGAGATGAAGGATGCGCCATGTTTGTAAGGTGCATTTTGGAATTCTGCTCATGGCAAGGTAAAGTGGAGGGGTAAAAGTAGAGTAGTGCAGGTGAGGATTGTCAGGTCCAAGATGCATGGGTACAAGTCCTTGCTCTGCCACTTTTACCAGCTTCAATGTTGTAGACCTCAGCTTCCCCATCTGTAAAAGGGGACTAGCACAGAGTCTGGAAAACATAGAAGCTAATGCTCTGGGAATGGATGTTACTAACTGGAATGGGTAGGTGACGCTGTGTGTGTGTGTGTGTGTGTGTGTGTGTGTGTGTGTGTGTGTGTGTGTGTGTGTGTGTGTGTGTGTGTGTGTGTGTGTGTGTGTGTGTGTGTGTGTCTCCATGCATTCAATTCTTCCAGAATTAGACAGGTAACTGCGTTTGTAATTAGGAAGAAAGTCATTACCATAAAGAGAAAAGGCATCGGAGGTTACAAAGGAACCCCGAGAATATTATTCAACACCAGAATGTCAAGCAGGACAGCAGGGATGTCAACCGCGTGCTAATTTGCCATCTCCGTCTGCTCTCCGAGTCATCTGTCTGTTTCTAATCATTCTGTGGCATTTCTGTTCCTCTTTTGCTTAAGGACTTGTTCCAAGAACTTAGGAGAAAAAAAAATTTTAATAAAAGAAAGAAAAACTAAATTAAAAAAAAAAAGCAACAACAACCCAAACTTCAAGCCATGTGGGTGAGTACAGTTTGCAGAAAATATTTCCAAAATGTTGTAACTGACACAAGGCTTGTTTTAAACCTCAGATATCTAAGCAAACATCTAAGTTCTGCTTGTAAACCACCCCAAGTCCCGTCCCTTTATTACTAACACCTAGCTGTCTGGAAATCGTTTCGGAGGAAAAGTTCAGGAATATTCCTAGGTTTTGCCTGTCCACTCTTTCTCCACCACTCTCATGGCCTGGCATCACATTCTAAAAATTTCTCTGGAAAAACTGCTCCATCTATCAAACCTTCCCAGGCCTTGGGTTGACTAATAAAGAGCAGTGTGTTGTTTGCCCACCAGGATTGGCTCGAGCATGGGCATGTGACCCAAACTAAGCCAATCAGAACCAAGGAATTTTAGCTTGAGAATAGTTGTACTCTTCCACTGGGGTGTTAACAGATAGAAAATTAAGAGAAGCCAGGGCACTAGTACCTGGGCTTTGTCATCCTAACTACTTAGGAGGTGGAGATCTGAGGGTTGCAGTTCGAAGCCTACCTGGTCAAGTTAAGTCTGTGAGACTCTTCTCTCCATGTAACCAGCAAAGAGCCAGAAGTAGAGCTGTGGCTCAACTGGAAAGAGAGCCACGCCTGAACAGATAACGCTAAGTGAGAGTGGGTGCGAGGCCCTGAGCTTAAGCCTCTGTATAGGCAACAGAACATAGAAGACAAAGGAAAAAAAGGGTAAAATCAGCTTTAGCACCACTTAGGCCTGCTTGAGAAAGGATCAAACACAGGAAGAAATTTCAAGGAATGGACAAAATCCTGCCAATATCCCTTAATACAGGGATACAGCTAGGCCTGCTGCTAGCAAACATTCCTTTCTGCTTCAGCCAATTTGGTTGATTTTTCTGTTGCTTACCACAAAGTCCTGAGGACTACAGGAGATCCGAATTCCCTCTGAAGTGGCAGACCCTCCATCCATTCTAGGAGTGCATTTTAAGGGTCAATAGTGTTCATAATATTCCAGGCGCTAATGATTCTTTCAGTGTTTCTCTGAGTAGAGTTCCTCCTGGACTTGTTTTCCAGAACTCCTGGAAAGAGCCGGGCCTTTGTAATTAGCTCATTAAGAATTTGCAGAAGCCAGGCACTCGTGGCTCACGCCTGTCATGCTAGCTGCTCCAGAGGCTGAGATGTGAGGACCAAGGTTTGAAATCTGTGAGACTCTTATTTCCAATGAAGCTCTAAAAAAAAAAAAAAAAACCAAAAGCCAGAGCCAGGCGCCTGGTGGCTCACGCCTGTAATCCTAGCTACTCAGGAGGCTGAGATCTGAGGATCACGGTTCAAAGCCAGCCCGGGCAGAAAAGTCCGTAAGACTCTTATCTCCAATAAACCACTAGAAAAACCGGAAATGGTGCTGTGGCTCAAGCGGTACAGCACTTGCCTTGAGCTGAAGAGCTGAGGGACAGTGTTCAGGCCCAGAGTTCAAGCCCCATGACCAACAAAAACAAAAACAAAAACCCAAAAAACGAAAGTCAGAAGTCAGAAGTGGCACTGTGGCTCAAGTGGTAGAGCACTAGCCTTGAGCAGAAGAAGCTCAAAGACAATGCCCAGGTCCTGAGTTCAAGCCCCACCACACACACACACACACACACACACACACACACACACACACACACACACACACACACACAGAGTTTGCAGAAATAAAACATTGCCTCCAACCCCTGACCCAATTACAAGAGTTCCCACTAAAAATGTTTTAACTTTTTATTAGAGTTCCTTTCACACTAACAGAAACAGCAACCCAAACACAACTTTGCAAAGAGGTAGTAGTCTCACGAGAGAAAGAACAACCACTGACGTACACGCTGTCCTATTTATATTTCATTTCTCGCCCTGCTTCTACTTTCTTTTGCTGTGTTCACTAAGGAATGGATGCCCTCCAAAGTGCTGGGCTCCTGGGTACTTAGCTCTGCTTTTACTTCTGGCAAAATGTTTGGAAGAGTTGTCAACACTCTAAGGGGTCCTTCTGGGTGACAATGAATTGTCACAGCACGCCCTTGTCTTACAGAGGAAAAGCCTAAGTGTAGGGGAAGCTGGAAAGATGAGAACTCTCATCCAAGTCTGCTGGCTCCCTGTCACACTGGAGAGATAAGAATGTGGCTTTGTATCCTGGGACCAGTGGCTCACGCCTGTCATCCTAGCTACTCAGGAGGCTGAGATCTGAGGATCACCGTTCAAAGTCAGCCTGGGCAGGAAAGTCTGTGAGATTCTTATCTCCAATGAACCACCAGAAAACAGGAAGTGGCGCTGTGGCTCAAGTGGTAGAGCGCTGGCCTTGAGCTGAAGAGCTGAAGGACAGTGCCCAGGCCCAGAGTTCAAGCCCCACAACCGACAGAAGAAAAAAAAAAAAAAAAAAGAATGTGGCTTTGTGTGTTGGGGGACAGCCTACTTGGGTTCAAAGGTTGTTTTTATCACTTTTTAGCCAGATTTTTAAGGAAGCTTGTAAATCACTCTGAGCCTCAGTTTCTTCACATGTGAACTGGGAATGTACATAAACAATGAACATATTCAGGGTAGCAAAGGCCATACACAGAAAGAGAGGCTAAAGGGTTGGGAAGATGGCTTAGTGGGAGGGGGCTTGCCTGGCATGCATGAAGCCCTGGGTTCCATTCCTCAGTTCCACATACACAGAAAATGCTCCAAGTGATACTGTGGTTCAAGTGGTAGAGTGCTAGCCTTGAGCACAGAGAGGCTCAGGGACACTGCCCAGGCCCTGAGTTCAAGCCCCAGGACTGACAAAGACAGAAGGAAAGGAAAAAAAGGAAGGAAGGAAGGAAGGAAGGAAGGAAGGAAGGAAGGAAGGAAGGAAGGAAGGAAGGAAGGAAGGAAGGAAGGAAGGAAATAGGCATTTCTTTAGGTTGTTTCTTTGCACTCAGGCGTTTGATCACGATGACAGATAGCTGTGTGACCCACCGCTGTCCCCAACAGCACACACCCACGCAGCCTGCGCCGCCCGCGGGGGGCCTGCAGGAACCCCGCTCTCAGGCCACGCTGGAGGCCATGCTTGGGGGGCTATGTGCCGGATCCCCACGGGGTTGAACTGTGTGCGGGGTGAGCGCCCTTAGCGCAGGCTCAGGCACCTGTGCCGGCCGGCGCTTGTCCGT